>NC_073254.2:163179621-163482651 GCF_029289425.2 Pan paniscus | reverse complement strand
AGGTCAACCCTTGTGTCCTGATCCCATTGCAAATCATCCACCCAAGGATTGTTATAGCAATTCTCCCCTTTAACTCAATTTCACTTGCATTTCTAGCGATCTTCCCATTTCTCTCCTTTCCTTTGTAGTAAAACGTCTTGAAAGGATTGTTTTCACTTGCTATCTCTAATTCCTTGCTACAGTTTTTCTCTTGAACCCCCTCTGGTCGAGCTTCCACCCCCACACTCCAGAATTGCTCTTCTCAAGGCCCACAATAACATCTGCCTTGCCAGTTCCAGTGATGAGTCCCCAGTGCTCATTTTCTTAACTTACTGGCAGTGTCTGCCTCAGTTTATCACTGTCTCTCCTGGTGTTCGTCGTACCTGTTGGCTCTTCCTTCTTAGTTAGTTCCTTTGCTGATTTCATCTCATTTTTCCAACCTCTAAATCTTGAAGTGCCCTGAGGTTTTTAGTCTTTGGACTTCCATTATTCTCTATCTTTTTTTTGAGGGCACTGGTGCGATCTTGGCTCACGGCAACCTCCACCTCCCAGGTTCAAGCGATTCTCCTGCCTCAGCCTCCTGAGTAGCTGGGATTACAGGTGTCCGCCACCACGCCTGGCTAATTTTTTTGTATTTTTAGTAGAGACGGGGTTTCACCATGTTTGGCCAGGCTGGTCTCAAACTCCTGACCTCAGGTGACCCGCTTGCCTTGGCCTCCCAAAGTGCTGGGATTACAGGCGTGAGCCACTGCGTTTATCTTAATGTCCCAGGTGATCTTATCCATTTTCATGGCTTTAAATGCCATATTGATGATCTCCACATTTCTATTTCCAGTGCAGACCTCTCCGAACTCCAGCCTCAATAACTTCCTATTCAGCATTTCCACTTAGATGCATAGCATCTTAGACCTGTACATCCAAAACTGAAATCCTGAGTTTTAAAATTTTGCTATCAACTAGCTCCACCCATGGTCTTTCCCATCTCAGTTAACGGCAGCTTCATCCTTTAGGTGGTTGTCAAGCCCAAAACCTTGAAGCCCTAGTTTCCCCTTCTTTTATAGTCACAGCCAACCCATTAGCAGATATCATCCTCTGCATCTTTGAAATATATTCAGAATCTGACCACTTCTTATCCTCTCTGTGGCAACCCTCATCCTTTTAGTTTCCATTGTCTCGCCCCTGCCTGGATTATTTCAGTAGCTTCTTAATAGGTCTCTATTTCTACCCTTTAACCTATTCACCACAAAGCAATCAGAGTATACTTTTAAATAATAATGCCACTCCCATGGTCACATTTCTCCAATGGCTTCCAGTCTCAGAGAGAAGGCCAGGTCCCATAGATGCTTACAAGGGCCTATAAAATCTGGCTCCTATCACCTCTCTGATCTTATCTGCCATCACCCTCCCCCACTTCCTCTCCTTCAGGCACTCTGCCTTGCTATTGCATCAACAGGCAGAGCACACTCTTGCACTGGGGCTCCTGCACTTGTCATTCTGTCTGGAAGGCTTTCCCCAGACGCTCCCGTGGTGCTCCTATGGCGCTCCCATGGTTCTCTTCCATGCCACCTCTAAGAAGTCTTCCCTGACTATTCTGTTTAAAATAACACTCCCAGGCCCCTCCTTTCCTACCTAGCATGCCCCGTCCTTCTAACCTGGCTTGTTTTCTCCATAGCATTTAATCAACACCTGACATATTTGTTGATTCTAATTTCTCCCACTAGAATGTAAGCCCCATGAGGACAAGGACTTTGTTCAATGTTGTATATAGCTCTAAAACAGTGTCTAGCATTTTAAGATTTCAATAAGTATTTCTTGAGTAATTGAATGAATAAATGAATGAAATCCACTTTTTTTTTTTGTCCACAGCATACTTCCCTTACCTTCTTCTTTGCTCCCATTCATCCTTTAAGTCTCAGATTAAATGTTATGTTCCTGGAGAGGCTTCTTTCTGATGTTCTAATCTAAAGAGATCCTTTTGTTATAATCTCTCAATTTCCTTTTCTTTCATGGTGCTTATCAGAACTCACACTTTCATATTATTTGTGTGATTGTTTAGTGTCTGCTTTCCCCACTCTAGTCTAAGTGTTTTGTTTTTTATTGTAACCCTAACACTGAGCACAGTACTAGGCACAGAATTGACACATGCATATCTTGTCTTGTTGAATGAATGAATGAATATAACAATTTGAATAATACATGAAAAGCCATGAAGCTCTTGCATCCTGTCCCCTTAGATCATCTCCCTCCCCTTTTCAGCTCCATGAGAGCAGTCTGATGAAGAGGAATGCTAGCTCAGGAAAATCTTTGTCTTCCAAGAACTTCCTTTTGGTCTTGGGGGAGGAAGGTGTTTTTTTATACCACCATGGGGCTATTTTTCCTTCCCTTCTATTAGTGGTGACATTGTGGAAGTATCTGTAAAATAATTCCAGATTGTTCCTGATCCATAAATAGTGAGAAACATGGGATGTAACTTGTTACTATGCTCTTTATTTCTTTTAACCAGGTACACATCCAAGCCTAAAGAAAAATTAGTCTATGCCATTTTTCTTAAATGGCCCACATCAGGACAGCTGTTCCTTGGCCATCCCAAAGCTATTCTGGGGGCAACAGAGGTAAGAGGGAATTTTACCTTATTCCTTTAAATTGCTGATTAGAACATCTTGATGCAAACATTAACTTTTAAGGGGAGCCTTATAACTGTTTCACTTATACTTCATAAAAGGAATTGTAAATGAGCTCCAGCCAAGCATTGTGGCTCACACTGTAATTCCAGCACTTTGGGAGGCTAAGGCAGGAGGATGTCTTGAGGCCAGAAGTTTGAGACTAGCCTGGGCAACATAGCAAGACCCCTGTCTACAAAATTTTTTTTTAAAGTTAGCTGAGCATGGTGGCACGCACCTGTAGTCCTAGTTACTCAGGAGGCTGAGGCAGGAGGATTGCTTGAGCCCAGTAGGTCAAGACTACAGTAAGCTATGACTGCACCACTTCAGCCTGTCTCTGAAAAAATAAAATAAAATATAATAAAATAAAATGAATTTCACCAATGACAGTGTTTGGTCAAAATCTTTGAAACTTTTTGTTTCCCAGAAAACTAAGCTGATAAAACAGCTGCAGTATCTCTATGCATATCACTGTAAAATAGACATTATTCTTCACAGTCATTTTACGTTGTTCAAGTTCACTGCATGCATCCAAAATGATTCTTCTCATAAAACTAGAATTTGGATGCTTTCCCTGACACCCCACCCCAGAACATATCTGAATACAAGATGTCATGACTCTACTATTTTATGTTTATAAAACATTTTGGAGAAAGTTAGAGATTAATCTAACTGTTGTAACCACCAGATCTGGCATTGAGTTCATTCTGATATATTTTATAACTTATTTTTTTAAATAAATTATCCCTTTGGAGGTGAATTGTCCATATGGGGGTTCTCCTTGCATCACTTTTCTGCATTTCATTTCTAATACATGTGGTTGATGAGGCAGAAAGAAGATGAGTTCAAATCTAATGTTTAATTACAGCTTAGTAGCCCAGGTATGATACTGATTATGTTTTTATTTTATCTATGTTCTTTTTGGTGCCAATTAACATCATTATTTAAAAGCTCATGGGCTTTGTTTTCGTATTGATCCACCTGAGAAGCAAAGTTTTTGGTTCAAAATAACCCTAGAATATGTAAGGAACTTATTTGAATTTGCTTAGTATAGTAAGACTAAGAATATAAAACAATTACAGTAATAATTGATCAAATTTATGTATTATTGATTAGTGGAGGTTATTAGAAAATCTGGGGGAGGAACGCTGAGTAGATACTTGGGCAGACTCTGGTTTCAGAGCCATTTTCTGCTCCTGATCCTCTCTTTAGCTTTTTCTCCACTCTGACACTCCATTCAGTCTTGAAAATTCTCCTTCCCCAACCCCTGCACACTTCTATTTCCCTCTTGAGAGTAAAATAGAAGCAAGAATATAGAGGCAAGATACATACACTCAATTGGATGAAGAGTGATTGTGAATCACTAAATAAAGGTAAAAATGAACCTCTTGTCTACAATTTTTTTTGAGCTACTAATCACTCCTTCCCAATAGAAAGTGGGTGAGATAAAGAGATAAATTTGGAGACATTTGCATGTATGTTTTTAATTTCAGGTGAAACTACTGGGCCATGGACAGCCACTTAACTGGATTTCTTTGGAGCAAAATGGCATTATGGTAGAACTGCCACAGCTAACCATTCATCAGATGCCGTGTAAATGGGGCTGGGCTCTAGCCCTAACTAATGTGATCTAAAGTGCAGCAGAGTGGCTGATGCTGCAAGTTATGTCTAAGGCTAGGAACTATCGGGTGTCTATAATTGTAGCACATGGAGAAAGCAAATGTAAAACTGGATAAGAAAATTATTTTGGCAATTCAGCCCTTTCCCTTTTTCCCACTAAATTTTTTCTTAAATTACCCATGTAACCATTTTAACTCTCCAGTGCACTTTGCCATTAAAGTCTCTTCACATTGATTTGTTTCCATGTGTGACTCAGAGGTGAGAATTTTTTCACATTAGAGTAGCAAGGAATTGGTGGTATTATGGACTGAACTGAGAATTTTATGTTGAAGCCATATCCCCCATGATTGTATAGTTATGCATCACTTAATATAGGGATATTTTCTGGGAAATGCATTGCTAGTCAATTTTTTTTTGTGCCAACATCATAGAGTATATTTACAAAATCCTAGATGGCATAGCCTACTACACACCTAATGTGTATGGTATAGACTGTTGCTCCTAGGCTACAGACATATACAGCATGTTACTGAATACTGTAGGCAATAGTAACACAGTGGTATTTGTATATCGAAACATATGGAAACATAGAGAAGGTACAGTAAAAATTCTGTAAAATAAATGGTGTACCTGTATAGGGCACTTACCACGAATGGAGCTTACAGGACTGGAAGTTGCTCTGGGTGAGTCAGTGAGTGAATGTGAAGGCCTAGGACATTATTGAACACTACCAGACTTTATAAATACTGTATGCTTAGGCTACACTACATTTATAAAAAAAAGTTTTTCTTTCTTCAATTATAAATTAACATAAGCATACTGTAACTTTACAAACTTTTTAATTTTTAAAAGCTTTTTGGCTCTTTTGTAATAACACTTAGCTTAAAACATAAACTCATTGTGCAAATGTACAAAAATATTTTCTTTCTTATTCTATAAGCTTTTTTCTATTTTTAAAATTTTTAACTTTTTTACTTTTACAGAAACACACACATTAGCCTAGGCCTACATGGGGTCAGGATCATCAATGTCACTGTCTTCCATCTCCACATCTTGTCCTGCTTAGAAGGTTTTCAGGGGCAATAATACCCACGGAGCTGTCATCTCCTGTAACAATGCCTTCTTCTCACAGACCTCCTGAAGGGCCTGCCTTATGCTGTTTCACAGTTAACTTTTTTTTTAAGTAGAAGTACACTCTAAAATAATGACAAAACATATAGCACAGTAATGCATAAACCAGTAACCTAGCCATTTATTAAGTACTATATACCTTACATCATTTTATGTGCTAGATTTTTATATGACTGGCAGCACAGGTTTGTTTATACCAGCATCACCATAAACAACATGATTAACGTGTTGTGCTACCTTATGATGGCTATGATGTCACTAGGTGATAGGAATTTTTAGCTCCATTATAATCGTATGGCACCACCAACATATATGCAGTCCATTATTGACTGAAAAGCTGTTATGTGGTACATGGCTATATTTCGAAACAGGGCCTTTAAAGAGGTAACTAAGGTTAAGTGAGGTCATAAGGGCGGGGCCCTAAAGCCAATAGGATTGATGTCCTTATAAGAAGGGGAAGACACACCAGGGATACAAGTGCACAGAGGAAAGGCCGTATAAAGACAGTGAGAAGGTGCCATCTGCAAGTCAAGAAGAGAAGTCTTTGAAGAAACCAAATCTGCTGATACCTTGGTCTTGGATTTTCAGCCTCCAGCACTGTGAGAAAATAAATTTCTGTTGTTTAACCTGAGTAGGGGTTGTGTTTTCTATTCCCATTTGCTGCAAGGTATGTTTACCAAAGGCTGAGTTTGTGACTGTAGTGGGTCAAATAGTGTTCCCCAGTAACTTATGTCCACCTGCAACCTCAGAATGTATTCTCACTTGGAAATCATGTCTTTGCAGATGTAATAGGTAAGTATTGAGATAAGCCGATATTGGGTATGAGTAGGTTCTAAATCCAATGACAGTATCCTTATAAATGACAGAAAAGGACACAGAGACAGAAGGCCATGTGACGACTAGGCAGAGATTGGAGAGGGAGCATGGCCCTGCTGACACCTTGATTTTGGATTTCTAGCCACCGGAAGTGTGAGAGAATAAATTTCTCGTTTTAAGCCACTTGTGGAGTGGTAATTTGTTACAGCTGCTCTAGGAAACAAATACAGTTACCCAACAAATTGATTATGCCAGGTGAACTTTTTATGATGATTATATGAGCCAAGGACGCAAGCGCGAAGAGTTGTAGTTTCTGTGAAAGCCAAGTTAAATACTTTGGAAAGACTAGATAAAAGTTTGTTGACTTTAAAAATTAAAAAAAAAAAAAAGCTATCGGTTAACTGTGGGCAAAACTGCTCTAAAAGATTGGGGGAAAATATAGTAAAAATCTTCAAGAATTCTGCATCTCTGGTTCACACCTATGTAATGTAATGCATGTAATTTGTACAAGAAAGATAATTAGATTACAAGCTCCAGCTTGTAATCCCAGCTACTTGAGAGGCTGAGGTGGGAGGATCCTTGAGGCCAGGAATTCAAGAAAGACAATTAGAGAACATCTATCAGCAGACCTATATGGGAAGGCAGCTATGCTGTACCACTATATCACCAACAGCCCGACTGAGTAGATGTACACTAAAAAGTTAGAAAAAACCTGGATCCTATAGTAAATAAGTGGTAAATATAGAATATTTAAAGTTAAAATGTCTATATATGTACTTTTTATGACACCCTGATTTAAATAACTTTTTAGATTAACCAAACAACTAAAGGTTTCTGATGAGAGGGCTCCTGCTATACTATTAGAAGGCAGATTTGTACTATCTAAGACCAATTAACTTTATTTTTGTATTTATTCATTTTTTTGAGACAGAGTCTCACTCTGTCGCCCAGGCTGGAGTGCAGTGGCATGATCTCAGCTCACTGCAGCCTCTGCCTCCCAGGTTCAAGCGATTCTCCGGCCTCGGCCTCCCAAGTAGCTTTAAATACATGTGGTTTTTACCTTGTCATCTCTTCCACTGCCACAGTTATACAGACGCATATGATTCCAGGAGATAATTTTCAGCTGATCAAATTTGTTTCCTTACAAGGCTACACCTGTTTAGTCTCAAATTTTCCCTGGATGAAATCCTGGGTTAATTTTGTTGGAAGAGATGTGTGCCCATTACACACTCATTCCCAAATTTACCAAAATGCTATTTTTCATTTGCCCCATTAAAAATGAGAATATCACATTTTGTCAAATTTTGAAAAGAAGCATATTCCCTCCTCTCCACCACTACTTTTTTTTTTTCCCCAGACAGGGTCTCACTCTGTCACCCAGGCTAGAGTGCAGTGGTGCAATCATAGCTCACTGCATGCAGCCTTGACTTACTCAGCTCAAGTGATTCTCTCACCTCATCCCTACAAGTAGCTGGGACTACGGGCACATGCCACCATGCGTGGCTAATTTTTTTGTAGAGACAAGATTTCACCATGTTGCCCAGGCTGGACCATTACCTTTTTTTTTTTTTAAGTTAATTACAGCATTTGAGGAAGAGGATCTAATTCCACACAAAATGGAAGACTCTAAAATGTATCCATTAAACTGCTAAAAAATAGAGTGGTGAGAATACCACATAAGCCCAGTTTAGATTCTGAGTGCTGTCACCCTGTGATTACAATTATACAGACTCTTCCAAGCTTATAGCTAGAGCTCCTGGAAGCTATTTTATACTCTGATGCAAGGACAAAAAAACCACAACTCAGGAAGGAATTAAGTCCTGAATTATTGGCTTCATCACATCCACCCTCTCCACCCCAAAACAGCACAAAAGAAACAGTGACCACACCCTGTAGATCTTTTTGTGTAAAAGAGGTAATGAAGACCTGGGATGGGAACAAGTCATGAAGATCTGTCTTTAAAAGGTCCCTTTCAGGTAAGTTTGTACACACCATCAAGCAACGAGCCTCTCATCAGTTAGGGTTAGGAAACCAAGGTTCAATTCTCAGGAAATCACAATTTCATTCATTTACTCAATGTGAATTTACAAGGTGCCTATATATTATCAGCTTCCACTTGCAGCCATTTCTAGATAAAAAAGAAACCTGGCATCTCTACAGGGGCCACCAAGTTCCCCAAATCTACCACTGAAGGGACCTTTTTGGAACTGGGTTTCTTCTGTACCCCTGAAAGGGTAACACCTTAAAGCTGAATCATCTTTAACCTGGAGGTCCAATATGACATTTAGCAATACTTGCATCCCAGCCATACAACATTAAAAGATACACTAAATTGTGAAGGTAGCTATGCTGCAAAATAATTTAAACAATTCTACAGCATTCATTTATGCTTGAAATTCCAGTCCTAGACCAAGCTTGTGGCCACTAGCATAGATGTTCTTGCCACCCAGGAGAGCTGACAGTGTCAGTATGAAACCTGGCTTTAGGGTTTACGTGTATCCTAAACCTATCAGGCTGGAGTTGTTCACTTTAGTGGAGAAGTGGGCTTTAGGGTCGATCTGACACTTGGCTGCTATTCTGAAGCGAGTGTTACTGTTTCTTGCTGTCCCAGCGAGACTGACAGCAGTCTCCAACTTCTTGCTCACCTTCTGCTAATTGGAGCTGCCAAACTCTGTCCCGTCATTCACATTAGTGTGAAGCTGGAATTCATCAGTCTTGTGGCCAACCGCAAAGTTGCTCTGGGTCACTCAGGACTTTGTGGTCTCAAAATTCACCTGGTAGCTGGCCAGCCAATCCTCATAACCCAGCACTTAAGAGTGCCTCGGACTGAAGGCTCAGCAATGTCCAAATCCACGTCGCAGCCCAGGTTAATGTGCTCCCGCTTGTATCCTGTCTTGATTTTAGCACTTTTCCCCCAGTGTTAGAGGAGAAGGATGAATGGAGGGTCAGCTTCAGTCCACATGCTAACTGATCTTCCATAGTAATCTCGGTGCCTAGTGTGTTGTCAGTGTTCCATTTCTTTGCAAATGTCAGGCCATATTCGGTCTATCTGTACTTGGTTTCCAGACTGCCTGTCACTTTGGTGGTCTCAGTGTTGGCTGAGCCTGAGCTTGTAAATTCCAATCCATTCTCAGATTTTGTTTTCAAATCAGGTTTTATTAAGCCAAATCCATATCCCTTGGTGAAGACATGCTTGGCAGATTTGCCAAGATTAGCATATGTGAGTGGCACAGCCATCTTCTGCTCAGAGACAATGCCAGTGGGCTCAGAGGTGTCTATGGTGAGGGCTATGGCTCCACTACCTATTTTTAAAAACATTCTAGACACAAACTCCCTAGCAGTGAGCTTCAGGCCTAGCCAGGCCTTAGAAGAGATGTCATAATTTATTTTCTACCTTCTACTGTTCAGCTACATGTTACGTTGGAGGAACATAAAACAATGTTACTGAAAATATATGTCAACATACTAATGATATATAATGATTTATTTACTTTTGCCCTAATTACCCTTCTAAATGAAGAATTACAGACGTATTACTAGAGATAATGAATTATTTCTTTTTCAGAAAGTAAAGCTATTTGCTTTTTACTAAATGAACAAGTTAACAACAACAAAAAAGCACCAAGTACATGACCAATTAAAATGAAACTTAAACTAGCATGCTCTCTCTTCCAAAATAATAACAAAAATGCTATGGGATAAGTAAATTAATAGCTGAAAAATATTAACTCAACAAAATAATATTTTACTAAAATAGTTTATTGCAATAAGATTTTCACTGTATTCAAAATCAATACAAAGTAAGTTTTTAAAATTATGTACATACAAATGATTAAAACTATGTAATTAGGTGAGTAAACAGCATCAACACAATTTTAGCCTCTAAACCAATATGCAACTTTCTAAGGCTTTTTAATAAAACCTTAAAAAATATAGTGAAGAAATAGCAAAGAACAATAGTTCATCACAGTTGTTGGAATTCACTATTTCCATAAGAATAAAAAAGTCCTCCATCAAGGTATATTTGAGACAAATAATTTATTATTTTGAAGGTAGCTGGAGAAAAGTCTGATTCACTTCTGTTTACAGCAGTCTAGGGAACATTATAATTAAATAGCATATTTTTCCAAACTTCACACATCCTAGACCTATGTCTCCAACAGATTTTTCCTCAGTATTAATATGGTAAAGTACACTGAATTTTGTATTTATATATATATGTATATAAAATATCTATATTGATTTTTAGTCAGTTTGGAACAAATGTCCATGTGTAACAAATTATTAACAATTCTGATATTTGCACGTGTATATATATATGCCCACAAAAACTGGTCTGTTGATGAATCTAAAAAAATATATTAAGATGCCAAATAAATTGATTTCATTATGAAATGAAGACTTTTATTAAGAATATATTTTATCAGGCATTTTGATAACAAACTGTTACTCTAAGTATAGGTGATTTACCCAGTGTATTTTAAAAAGTAAATGAATCCCACTGTAGTTTTTCTTGAAGGAAAAATCATTTCTCCAGTTGCTGAGGGGTACTAAAAGCTTCATACACATTAGCAGCAAAGTCTTTCACTTGCTCCATTGTCAACAGATCCTAGCAAAGATGATAATATAACATTATAGTTTGCAAAACATATAGCTAATTTGAATTAATTTCTGCAATCAAGCGATGAATTCAGCTCTAAGTTTTGTGGTAAAGGCCAAGAGGCAAACCATTTAAGAAAATGAGTAGTTTTTCTTGTAATAAATTCTAGGAGATAGTTATTATTTAGGTTCTTATATGAGGGATGATGGTATCATAAGCATTCAAGTGTGACTTTCAGGGACAAAAACCCCAAATAGTCTTCAAATGAATTTTAGTGTATGTCAAGTGCTAGATAGGTATCTGTTGAATAAATAATTGTAGGAGTAAAGGTACTTTTGCTGGAAGCTGACATAACACGGTTAAGGGTGTATTACTTTCTAGAAGATCTAACATACGGTATGAATATGTGTAGTAAGTGCATATTTTACATGTACACACATACATGAACCACACATATACACTATAGTGTAAGGGTTATTAACACCCCAAGGGATTTGCGAATGTAAAGATAAGAAAAAAATTACACCTTCATTTTCTTTAACTTCTAACCAAAATCTGGTATCTCTTTCAATTATGAATGTAGGCAACAAACTGTGATAACATTAGCAGGTTGTATGACTTTGTCTTCAATAGAAATCATAGGCATTTTCATGTCATATGACAGTTGTGGAAGTTATCAGAACTCTCATTATATCTTGGTATTTAATGCATGAATAAAGAAGCAATACTGCTATATCATACACTTAATTTTAAAAGAAATTTTGAAAACTATATATGATTGGTTTCCTTTATAATATTATGTATTTTATTGTATGCACTTATAAATATTGTTCTGAGAAGGGGTCCATAGGCTTCACCAGCCTGTGAAAGGGTCCATGACAGAAAAGGTTGACAGCCTCTGAGAGTGTCAAAGAAATGGGAAGTAAACCTGTCCCTAGTGATCTCTGTTTCTTAAGTATCGGAAAATCCAAGTGAGGTTTAGACATGTCCTAATCTCAATCAATTCATGGTTAAATTATCTCATCAGAGAATTTGATGTTATTTAGTTTCAAGTATTCAGTCTAGGTGTTCAATGAAACATAGGTTTAGATCAATGTTTCTCAAACCAGAATTAACAGACATGCTTTCAGGGGCCCAAGAATTTGAGGGGAAATTTTGTGTTTTGATTTCTATGAAAATGTAAAGAAAACTCAAACACGCTCTTGATTATTGAGAAGATAAAACATATAACCTACTATTGTTCCTGATTTTAGGGCATTTGTTTATATTTATGTTCTTATTGGCTTTAAGTAACATTAACTGTCTTGCACTAATGAGAGAAGAACAGAGGCAGAAAATCTTTCAAATGAAGGCCAAATCATGTAAAACACATGATACAAATGAAGCTTTCAGAATAGTTACAGTAGATAAAAAAAAAAATACTAGCAAGTCAGCTTCAGAAAATGCAGGCTGAATGCTCAACAGCATGAACAGTAGCAGACAGGTCCACATTCACTTTGGCACAACAAATTATTAATAGTAGACGTCAGCCATATTATAGAACAATCTGTTTTTTTGTAATTTAGATTCTACTTGACAATAGAAGTGCTTTGGTTTTGAGTTACGAAAAAGCTCTAATCTTAAGGATCTTATTGAGTTTTTAATTTATACACTAAAAATGATTTAAACACTGGAGGACTGTGGTATATGTGTGTACATATGTATGTGAGGTGTATGGACAAATCTGAGAAATACTACCATTGTAGTGCAAAAGCAGCCATAAACAACACATAAACCAATGGGCATGCTGTCACCCAATAAAACTTACAAAAGCTGGTGCTTGGCTGGATTTGGCTCATAGGTCATAGCTAACTTATATCAGCTTTATAATAAAGACTTTAATCTGTTCAAATACTGTATCCTGATGCAGCTTCTAGGATGTTTCAGTAGTCTGAGATAAAAATTATGTATCATAGGGTTGGTTCACACTATAAAAGCTCTTTCCTTATGTTATCTGAAAGCAATCTGAAATAATTTATCTCCTGCTTATGTTATTTGAAAGCTATTTGAAAATAATTTGAAAAACCACCTTTCTCGATTGTTTTCTGATTCTCCCATTTCCTACCTTTACCAACTACCATCCTAATATCTTCTACCAAAGGGGTCAGCAAAGTATGGCCTGCAGGCCAAATCCACTGCTGCCTGTTTTTGTATATAAAGTTTTGTTGAAACAGCCATACTCTTTTGTTCATGTACGTTTCTGACTGCTTTCACACTGCCAGAGCAGAGTTGAATAGTTTCTGTAGAGAATGTATGTTGCATTAAGCCTAAAGTATGTACTATCTGGCCCTGTACAGTTTGCCAAACCCCTGTTCTACAGCATTCCCACCATAGGCTCTCCTACACACCATTGTAGTTGAAGTAGTAGCAGTAATTTGAAAAGACTAATTTTACGTAAATTAACGTTCTAATCAAGGCAAAGGCTTTATAAAAAGATAAGTGGAAATAGTAAAGCATATGATAATTTATTAAGAAGACCACTTGGTATTTTAACTCATAGAAATTATAGTTTAAAAAATTAAACTATAATTGTAATAGCCTTGTCAATCAATGGTCTAGTATATACATTTAATATACATCCAGTTACACTAAAAAACTTTACTAAACTTTAGTATCAATGGCGTTTTTACTATATTGAAACATTTTTTATTATCAATTATATCGATTTTAATTGAAGTGTAGTGCATAAAATTATTTAAGCATTAAGGCTGATGATGCTTTATGCTTGGTTGTAATTTCCACTCATCTGTCAAAATGAACAGCCTACTGGCCAAGCCAGGGACTTCTACAGAAGAGGACAAAGGTAAAGGTAAGGTTTAAATGCCCCAAGTTATGACCTTTTTCTCACATTGATATAGATGTGAAGCTTAACATTCAGTAAAATGAGATCAGTCTTATTCACTATTTCTTCTGCAATATAAGTGCCAAGCTCTTATGGGTGAGAAAGAGGACAGAAGACTGAAGAGTCCAGTGTGGGAAAATGTGCATGTGAAGGACAGGCTGATGACACCACAGTGAAAGGAGGAAAGGAACTCTTAGTCTCAGTGCTCTCCATGTTCCCAAGAGTAAAAAGTCTACAGAGAGGATACACTAAATTGTCTGAGACAAGTTACACTAAGAAGATGTCAGCTTTATGCTTAGGCCATAGGGTCTCTTCTCATTGTACATTATTGAAGCAGTTTGCAACTGGCATTGCAAACAATTTTTTAACTTATAACACAGTTTCCAAGTTTGCACATGACTCAGAAATTCAAAGTTATTTTGTTTATAATATTTGTCTTACTTAATGAATTACTGAATTACTCAATGAATTACTGAATTACTCCATGCATTCCAAATGGAAATGAAGAAATAAGATGGAGTTATAGGTAGTCTGATAAAACATTTAAATGACCCACTGTTTATGTGGCTTTTAGTGAGCATATTATTGATGCACTATTAACAGTTACATTTTATTAATCACTAAAATGCTTTACTTCTCCACAAATTTTTTAAGTTTTCCTCAAAATGTGTAGAACAGGATCCTTGATCTGCCTCAAGGATCAATCTTCTTACTAGCACAGCTTAATGCAAAACATTCATGCTATATAAATTCAACTGACCACTATAATACACCTGGACTAAAATGTAGTCCCACAGTGTTGGACGACAACACGGAGAAAGGTACTCCAAACTTACACATTTGCTATGGTCCATTATTACTCTCATGGGACACTCTACCACACTCTACATGTAGTTCCAAGTTCTGTGATTTTTTGAAAAAATCTCTCAGCAGAGAATGTAACTTTATGTTAGACAAACATGACCACCACCACAAATATAATTTGCTTTTAATAACACTCCCAAGCTTTCTTCTTACCTGAACAAAATGACTAGGTGTTTCACTGCAAACTGAATGGATCTGTCCGTTTACTATTGGAATTATCTTAGCTAAAGGCAGGCTGACACTGGAAAGACTGAAAAATCATCACAGTAATGATTATTTTCTGAAATGACCTCACAGGACTTTAACATCTTAATTATAAAAGTAATACACAGCCATTGTAGAATATTTTTGGAAATCTATTAAAAAGGAAAAAAAACCCCACAATTCTATCACTTAGAAATAACAACTCTAATTGACATCATGACCAATTTCTTTTGGCGTTTTTTTACACATATCTTTGTTTTTTTTTTGTCTACCAAAAACCTCTAACCTCCTAAGCACACTGTTTTTGCATTTTTATTGTTATGAGTATTTTCCATCTTATTAAAAGTTCTAAAGTGTTTGTCTGATTGTTTTTTAATGACTATACAGTAATCTGTCCTCTAGCTGTGACAATTTATATCATGAGCTCCCTAGAGTTGGGCATTTCAGTTTTTGCCTAAATTTTCTTAATCTAAGTAAGATTTTGTATAAACATGAAATCACTTGGTCAAAGGGTATGAATGTATCTGCTCCATTATGCCTTCTTTCAACATCCAACATTATCCTTTTCTTTAATCTTTCCACATCTGATAGGTGAAAATAGTATCTTACAGGTTAAATCTGCATTTCTCTTAATTACTAACAATGTTGGGTATTTCCCCCCTACTCCAGTGAACCACACCATTATCTATCAGGCTCTAGAAGCAGCAAATATGGGCATTATCCCTGGCACTTCTTTCTCTTGCCTATACCCAATCAGATATTCTAAAGATTTCTCAAAAGAAATCTTTTAATAATCTTAAAATCTTTTGAAAATCCTTGGCACTTCTTTCCCTTGCCTATATTCAAATAAAGAAGTGCCAAGAATTCTCCCCATTGCCCAACAGATTCCAAGCTGAGCATTATCTCTTGCCTGGACTACAGCAATAACTTTTTAACTTGTTAGAGCACAATAAACATTTGTTGGATGCATAAATGAATACATGTATGTATCACTGTATGTATGTGATGCAATGACTTAAACAACAAGACTCCTTTTTGGGTTGGGGTTGTAGATTTAGTCTTATTACATTAAATATGACATCTCATACATTTTAACCTAGGGCTGCACTAAAAATTTCCTTTTAAATATCATGCAAGTGCTGAAGCTAGGGTGTACAACCAGTGTGCTATGCTGAGATTTGAGGCAATGCTTAAAAAAGAATAAAGGAAGTGGGAAGATTTATGTATTCCTGAGGGAAGCAGGCATTTTTTTTTCATGGTACCTTTGTGGCATTTTTCAAAACCTATCATGATTTTGATTACTTGATTGCTCTGTCTCCCCTCACTATCATGCAAGCTCCATGAGGTTACAAACCATGTCTATCTTATGCACTGTATTGTCCCAGCACATAGTAAAAGGTCTTGTGTACAGTGGACATCCAATACATACTTGTTGAATTGATTAATAAGTCTTCATTCATCCATTGCTCTGTCCTGCCCCAGTCCCTGTTTCCCCAATTCCTTTTCCACAAACCAGTCAAAGAAATCATACAATGTAAATTCCATTACATCACTCTCCTGCTCAAAACTCTCCAGCAGCCTTCCAGTGTTCTCAGATGACAGCCATATCTGTATGTGCTGCATTCTCCAGCTTTGTCTGACACCACTCTTGTTCTATGTATTCAGCTACCACGCCAGCCTCTTTATAAGTCTTAAAATGTACTTAGATGGCTTCAAAACCTTTGCCCTGTGGCTTCTGCCCAGAATGTCAACTGTCCCACTGTAGTCTAGGGTCATATTTAATAGCTTCCAATCTCAGTTCTCAGTTCAAATTATTCCCTCAGGAAAACTGCTTGACTGTCTACTTTTGTTTAAATTTTTCTATTATACGTTCAGTGTTCTTCTCCTTTATAACACTTCTCATAGTTTATACAATTATATTTACTATTTCCCCAATTAGATTGTAAGATCTATGGGAACAGAAACCTAATACAGTGCCTGATTCATAGCACGTGTTCAATAAATCTTAGATTAACAAACTGGCCATTTCCATCTGCTCTTTTGTGAATTATCTGTGTCTTTGATGCACATTTTCTAAGAAAGAAAATTTTTCTTTCCTTAGGTGTTTGCTTCCTTAACTGATGTGCAAAAGTTCTGTATATAATGTCATTACACTCATGGATGATATATATACATAGAAAGAGCAAACATTTCCTCCTATATATTATTTGCATTTAATATTGATGAAAAGCTTATAAAAGCTTGTTTGATCTTGAAGTTTTAAAAATTATACAGTCAAACCTAGCCTTCTTTTATATAAAGTTCTTTACTTTCATTCTTAGAAATACCTTCTCCATCTTGAGGTCACATAGTCACCTGTTTTCGATCAGTATATTTGTTTTTACTTAGTATATTTAAATGCTTAAACCTCCTGAATTTTATTAGTCATTGTAAAATGACTAATTGTTATTCGTCTTACCAACATATATTTTGCCCACAATCATTACTAACATCCTACATTTTTTTAGGGCTACTTCTGGATTTTACATTCTATTTCACTGACTTACCTATTATTTTATGAGTAACAATAATTATACCTTATATTATATATTATACAGGAAAAGCATATTCATTGCTCTTCTTTTCCAATAACTGCTTAAACATTCTCACTCCATTATTCCTCCATATTACCTTTATTATCATTTGTCAGGTTTAAGATGAAAAAAATCAACCATCCTCCAATCTCCAATAGAATTTTGATAATATTTTGATTATATTTTAGATTAATTTTGGAAGGCTAATTTTACACTTTTTAGTTGATTATCTTGGGTTTCTAAGTATAAAGACTGTCCCCTTCATATAACAATAGCTTTTTCTTCTCCCTTTTCAAAATTGTTATCATTTTTAAAGATAGCATGAGTTTAACTTAGAAAACCAACGGTCAACTAACAGTTTATTAAAATGGTAAGAACACTCAGTAAATTGTCTATTTTCCTTCTTTTTTCGCTATCCAACAGTAAAAGTTACCTATTTTCAAGACATAAGTATAGAAAAAAATCAACAGCTTTCCTTAATTGGATCTCAAAATTGGTCTTCTCCTAGCCTTACTCCATTAGATAGAATAATAGAATGATGCTGAATAATCTGTCAATAGTGACCATCTTTATACTGTTTTTGAACTTAATGGAAATCATTCCAGTTTTACTATTAAGTATATTTGCTTTTGATTTCAAATACTCTTTTTTTATATATTTTTTTTAAGAGACAGGGTCTTATTCTGTCACTCAGACTGGAGTACAGTGGCATGATCATAGCTCACTGTGGCCTTGAACTCTGGGGCTCAAGCAATCCTCTTGGTGGTTTTAAAAATTTTTGTAGAGACGGGAGTCTTGCTATATTCCCCAGGCTGGTCTTGAACTCCTGCCTCAAGCAATCTTCCTGCCTTGGCCTCCAAAAGCATCGGGATTACAGAAATGAGCTATCATACCTGACTCAAATATTATTTTATTATATAAAAATGTATTTTTTATTTCTAGTAAGAGGTTTTATCCATAATAAATGTTGTTTTATTGAATGTCTTTTCAGCAACACTGAAGATAATGTTTTTTATCTTATTAGCTTATTAATGTTATGGATTACCAAAATAGCTTTTCTAGTTTTAACCCTTCTTACATTCTTAAACCTTAATTAATTATAGTGTTGGAGAATAATTAAAAATTTGGAGAAAAATTTCTATCTCAGATAGACATTATTGAACACCTGGCTTTACCACTTGACCTGAAGTTATTTAATTTTTCTGTGTCTTAGTCTCCTCACCTGGAAAATGAAGAATACTAGTACGTATTTCCTAGGATTATTTTAAGAATTCAATGAGATACATTCTGAAAAATACCTACATCAAACTAGCACATGGAAAAAGTATTAGCTGCTATTATTATTGTAATATACTTCTGGATTTCATTTTGCACTTTTGACTTTTAAATATCCATTATACATTATATTACATGCATATGTAATACATATAATACATTAATACATATATGTTGCATATATATTATATATATATATATAAATTAAAGCCTTTATTAGTTTACCTCAGTTTTCAGTTGATTCTCTTCAGAGGTCTGGCTTATTAATTATAATACACGTAAATAATATACTTTGTGTCTTTGCCAATAGTTAAAAACCTTACTTCTTTTTTTGGGGGGGGCAGGGGGGTCTCACTCCCTCGCCCAGGATGAAGTGCAGTAGCACAATCACAGCTCATTGCAGCCTTGACTTCCCAGGCTCAGGTGATTTTTCTCACCTCAGCCTTCCAATTAGCTGGGACTACAGGCATGTGCCGCATGCCCAGCTAATTTTTGTATTTTTTGTAGAGATAGGGTCTCTCCCTATGTTTCCCAGGCTGGTCTTGAACTCCTGGGCTCGTGCAATCCACCCACCTCAGCCTCCCAAGGTGCTGGGATTACAGGCCTTAGCCATTTGTTTTTTCTTGACTTACTGTGATGGCTAGACTTTCACAACATATTAAACAATGATGACAATAGGCTTGATGGAAATGTTTCTAGGGTTCAATCATGGAGCATGAAGTTGGTTATTGAGATGAAACAGAAAAACTTATATAGAAAATATCTACTGAGTGCCTTGTATGAGTAAAGAGACATGAAAGGGCACAAGATAGTTTTTGACTTTTGAGAGGAGGCTTAAAATGTAACTGAGGAATAAAACTCCAATTCAAGGTAGCACATGTAGGTTGTATATGAAAGTACAGATAATGATTACCATAGTTCAGAAAAGAAACACTATCATGGCTGTTGTGGCTGTAGTATAATTTTTACAGTTCTTCAGTGTACAAAATCAAGTATTTATGTTAAAATAACCATTACAATTATGTATCACCACTTGCAAAATAACGAATATCTTGCTATATACAGATTATGGTGAAATTTTACTAATTGGAGCACCTTGATTTATACAGTATATAGGATTGGTCTTGAGCTGAAATTTATTTTTGTATAACTTAAAAATTTTTTTAAGATTTTATGTTGATATTTAAATTACTTCAGAGAATAAACTTTATGGCTGTAAGCATTCCAAATGCTTAATGTCAATGTCAAATTAATCTTTTCTCTACAATAAAGAAGGGTCTCAGAGAATCTGGTAAGTAACTTCTGGCCCTATGTATTTAAGAATTAAATTGAATATTGCACATACATATTGCCTATCAATTACTGTGTCCCCAATTAAAAAAAAAATTTTAAAGCTACTTCAAAGGATGTGTCTCAAATTTTAATGAATGAGTTTACAGTCAGTCAACATTAATTTAGTACCCATTATTTTCCGAGTTTGACATAAAAAACTGCAAAATAGAAATCCTTAAAGAGTATAAATTCTGGCCGGGCGCAGTGGCTCACGCCTGTAATCCCAGCACTTTGGGAGGCCGAGGCGGGCGGATCACGAGGTCAGGAGATCGAGACCATCCTGGCTAACACGGTGAAACCCCGTCTCTACTAAAAATACAAAAAATTAGCCGGGCGTGGTAGCGGGCGCCTGTAGTCCCAGCTACTCGGGAGGCTGAGGCAGGAGAATGGCGTGAACCCGGGAGGCGGAGCTTGCAGTGAGCCGAGATCGCGCCACTGCACTCCAGCCTGGGCGACAGAGCGAGACTCCGTCTCAAAAAAAAAAAAAAAAAAAAAAAAAGAGTATAAATTCTAATATGAGACCAAAGATATTCGTGTTGGGATAATTAAGATATAAAAAACCGTAAGATACCTTATGGCATACGTAAGTCCATGATTTAGTAATAGTTATGATTAAAATTACTAACAATGGCACTAATACATGTTCCTAATTCTATAATAAGGACTGGAATGAATACATTTAAGTATTTGTAGAACTATAAGGAGCTAATTCATCAAATGAGAATCTATACCAACAATGCCCGGGTATTATAAGGACCAAAATATTGAAATATGCGGACCAAAATATTGAAATAGCAGACCAAAATGGCCTGCAGTAATGGAATAACATTAGAGAATGCATTAAAATTAAAACACATTGTGAGTTTTGTATTCTAAAGAGTTAAAAAAAAACAATAATTGGAATTCAACTTATAGAAAGGTAATTACAACTAAAGTACTTCAATATAGTGGCAAAGTTTCTGGAAGACTCCAAGTTTTAATACTGAAACCAAGAAGGAGCTTCTGCTAGTGAAGAAGTTGTTGGTTTAACAGAGTTTAATTTGTTAAAAAATGAGGCACTCAAATTTAATAGGTTTGTTGTTGTTATCTGGAACAAAAAGACAAGCAAAGCACCATTTTTTTAGAGCATTCATTAGTATAACATTTTTATATGTCATCTTACCTATTCATAGAGTTACCATGTTGCAGGTCCTGTTCAGTAGGTCGAAAGAACTCAGCCATATTGTCTAGAAGTCTACTAAAACCTCGGTTTAAACAGGTATTCAAAACTGTACTAAAATCTGGGCTATATAAAGTAAGAAGTATAAGTTACTTTTTAGATTCTGAATGGAAGAGAAAACAAATTCAGTAATAACGTGGTTACCTTTGAAAGCCACCAACATTTCTAGTCATAATCTAATACTGTAAAATATATCAAGAAATCAATCTTTAAAAAGTATTTAAAAATGAGCTTATTTAGCACAACATAATGAGAATATTCATCCACTTCAGATTTTTTTATACTAGTCAGCACTTTGTACAATGAATTTTTAAAAAAATATCAGTACTAGTACTACTAATTTTGAGGAAACTCTTAAATTTCCTTATAGTCATAGATTGGTTGGCTTTACATCCTCTAGCATATTTCAGTGAGACAGAAAATATTATTGTGTACAGATGAGGAAATGATACTTGAGGGATGAAGAAGCTTGACTAAAGGCATGGGATTAGTAAATTGGGGAGCTCAAATATGAGACCAGGGTTTTTTGATCTTAATTATACTCTCTTAGTTCCTCACAAAACTCTTTAATATAAAAAATAATATATAAAGATGCCAAGAAAGCTAGAAAATATCTAGTTATGTTCAAATTTCTTGACTACAGTGTGCATGTGTATGTGTGTATCTTTCTATCTACCTACCTTTTCTCCTTAGTCATCTCTATTTTAAAAGCATTTTAACGGCTTTATTGAAGTAGGACTTAGAGGGCATAAAATTCACCCATTTTAAATGCACAAGTCAATGATTTTGAGTAAATTTGCATAGTTGTGCAACTATCGCTACAATCCAATTTTAGAACATTTTCATCACCCATTAGGCCCATTTCCAGCCAATTCTCATCTCACTCTTAGCCCCAGGTAACCATTAATCTACTTTTGGTCTATATAGTTTTCTGGACATTTCATAGAAACAGTCATACATATGTGGTCTTTTGTGTCTGGCTTCTTTCACTTAGCATGTTTTGAAGGTTCTTCTATGCTGTAGCATGTATCAGTGGTTTGCTCCCCTTTTTTGCTACATAGGGCTCCATTATATGAATACATCAGATTTTATCCTTTTGTTAGTTAATAGAAATCTGGACTGTTTCCACTTTTTGGCTATTGTGAATAATGCTGTTATGAAAAATCTGAACAAGTTTTTGTCTAGAGATGTTTTCATTCTTTTTGGTAGATACCTAGGAGTGGAATTGCTGGGTTGCACAGTAATTTGGGCTGAACTTTATTCTTTTAAAGGTAATATGGTAAGGTTCCAAGAAGAAAAATGATTAAGGGGATGAAAGTTGATGAAATGGAAACTGAAGAAAAGATCATCATAGTACCTACCTCCTAGGGTTACTGTAAGGTTTAAGTGAGTTAAGATAGATAAAGCAGTATAGAACAGTGCTTGCTGCATAAGCACTCAAAAATGTTAGTTTTTATTCTTATTATTGAATTGAATTCATTTAGGCCAATGAAAGAAATGAGAAATAGGTGAGCTTGCTTCCTATTTCACACACATAAAAATAGAAGCAAAGAGAACTTCCACATACTTGTCCCACCCATCTACCCACTTACATGCATCTGACCTATCCTCAGCCATCCCTACCTGACTCCTAAACTATTTTACTGTGTATTGAATCTCATTCCTTTCTCCTATTCAAAGTACTTTGTTCTTAAAATTAATGATGCTTTTCTACATCAATTTTTCCCTCTATCAATTCAGTAAATACTTACTGAGCATCTACTACATGCAAGGCACTGTTCTAAGAGCTGAAGATATATTGGTGAGCTAAACAGACAAAAATTACTCGTCTCATGGAGTTTAGTAGAAAGGTGTATATAAAAAAATGTTAAAGTTAAAATCTCCTGGCTCCCACATTCCCCTTAAATACTGTCTATTTCTCAGAATCTCTCAAAGCAAAATGTTGCAACAGTTGTCTGTGCTTGGTCTCTGCTAAACTCTAATTCTTTTGAATTAGCTTATCTCCACTGCTCCTCTGAAACTTCTCAACAAGATCAATCAACAACTCCATCTAATGTTATTTCTCTGTCTTTATCTCCTTTGGCCTTTCAGGAGCATTAGACCCAATCAATCACAGTCTCCTTGAAACATTTCTTCAATTGTCTTCCAAAATACCTCATTCTTTTGGTGTTTCTTTTCTTTCACTGGCAGCTCCTACTCAGTCTCCTTTGCTGGCTCTTCCCCTGATCCCAAACTCTAAATGTTGGAGTGCTCTATGACTCAGTTGTCTTCTAGTCTCTATCTGTTCCTATTCCCATGTCTTTAAATACCATATACAAAGTGATGACTCCCAACATTATATTTGTAAACTAACTTGAATTCCAGACTTGCATATTCAATTGCCAATAGGCATATCCACTTGGATATGCTTAACACTGCCAAAATGTAAATGGCAGTTCCTATTTCCTCAAATGCTCAGCCCCAATACCTAGGAGTCATCCTTGCCTCCTCTTTCATAACCCACACTAAATAATTCCACAAGTACTACTGGTTCAACCTTAAAAATAAATCTATTATTTAGCCACTTGTTATTGCCACCACTGCTACCACCCAGTTCAAACTGCAACTGTCTCTTGATTAGACTACTTCAACTCTTGAAATTGGTTCCCTCCTTCTATTCTTATCTCTTTATAGTCAGCTTACCATAGAGCAATGAGATCTTTTATAAACACAGATGATGTCACTGCCCTGCTTAAAATTCTCCAATGGCTTCCCATACATTAAGAATAAAAAACAAATTTCTTATCATGGACTACAAGGTTCAACATACTCTGGAGTTTCCATCTATCTCTCCAATCTCACCTCCTTGCTATTCCTTGAACAGGCCAAGCATTAGGATCACTGCAACTGTTCTTCTGCCTTGAACTGTATTCTTCTGGGTTATAAGGTTCACTTCCACAGTATATTCAGGTCTCTGCTCAAATGACATCTCCTCAAAGAGGCCTTTTCTGACCAACCTATTACAAACAGCATCCCTGGTCACTCTCTAACCCCTTACCCTGCTTTGTGTTTCATCAACAAAGTTATACATACTTGACATTACATCAAATTTATTAGTTGATTATTTTTCTCTCCCACTAACATACACATTCCAGTAGGGATGAAGACCTAGCATTTAGAACAGTACCTAATATACCACAGACAGCCAATACATAGTTGATGAATAATTCAATGAGATAAATGAATTAAGTGAATGAACAAATTATTTCTATCTATGAAGTGTAGAAATTTCAATCCAGACAAGCTCCTGAGGGTGGAGGACTAGGGCTATACATTTGGCTTTAACTACTAGCATAGTAATGTAATGGGAGTATAAAACATTGCCTGGGAGGCAGTTGCCAATGAAGAAAGAACAAATACCTGGGAAACACTGATGGCTTTTTTTGTTTTGTTTTGTTTGTTTGAGACAGGATCTTACTCTGTTGCCCAGGCTGGAGTACAGTGGTGCAATCACGGCTCACCATAGCCTCAACCTGCCAGGGCTCAGGTGATCCTTCCACCTCAGCCTCCCGAGTAACTGGGACCACAGGTGTGCACCACCATGCCTGGCTAATTTTTTTTCTTTTGTTTAAGATGGGGTTTTTGCCATGTTACCCAGGCTGGTCTTGAACTCCTAGGCTCAAGCAATCTACCCGCCTCAGCCACTCAAAGTGCTGGGATTACAAGCATGAGCCACTGCACCAGGTTGGAAACACTGATGTTTAAAGGAAAGACAGAGATAGAAAAATCTAAGAAATGATTTGAGAGGTGGGAGAAAAATATAGATTATACTGTCATGAAAGTCATGTGAGCAAAGAATTTCAAGAAAGGCAGTGTCAAATATTAGAGAAAGGTCAAGTAAGATGAACATTACAGGTTCATTGGATATGGCAAAAGATCACTGATGACCTTCTCCAGAGCTTCATGAAATGATGGGGTGGAAATCTGAATAAGAAAAAAGTGGACAATCCTACTGAGGAAAAACAAAAGACTGGAACTCGATGAATTCAGATAGTAGAGTTAGTAGCTGAGTTACCCTAAGAAATCCCTGCTTCCCTCCAGTTTGAGTAGGAAATCTTATCTAAAGGCTGGGGAACAGAGTCAAAAATTTAATTTTAATATAATATTATACCGACCATGTTGTTCAAGAAAAACTAAAAAATAGTCTCAAGTGCATTCAACATACACACATATTTTTCCCGTTACATGAAGTATACATACCTTTCCAACATGTCTCTAGTTTCATTGAGAAGTTTAATAGTGGTAATGTCTCGAGGAGAAAGTCCACAGGCCTATAGAATTAAAATGTCACACTTAAGGTTTTCAAACATTAGCACAGGGTTATGATGAAACTAATCACATTCATAAATAAAGAGTTTAGGAAATCTAAGTCTATGTTCTATCAACAATAAAAAAAGTTAGACCCTCCCCCACCAAAATAAAAACCTGTAATGGTTTATGTGTGCAAATAAGTAGAATTTAAGACATGAGTAAAAGTAAAATTATACTTAGTAAGAGCTCTGTTTATCTGGCCCTTCTTGGATAGATTTCTAGTATAGTCAGACAAAGAAGAAATAGGTTTTGAGTTTGCAGAGGTCTGGGTTTTTTTTTTTTTTTGAGATGGAGTCTCGCTCTGTTGCCCAGGCTGGAGTGCAATGGCATGATCTTGGCTCCCTGAAACCTCTGCCTCCGAGGTTCAAGTGATTCTCCTGCCTCAACCTCCTGAGTAGCTGGGATTACAAGCGTGCGCCACCACGACCGGCTAAGTTTGTATTTTTATTTGTATTTTTAGTAGAGACAGGGTTTCACCATATTGGTCAGACTGGTCTCGAACTCCTGACCTCGTGATCCGCCTGCCTCGGCCTCCCAAAGTGCTGGGATTACAGGCGTGCACCACCACACCCGGCCTTTTTTTTAAATTTAATTTTATTATTATTATTTTTTTGAGAAAGGGTCTCACTCTGTCATCCAGACTGGAGTGCAGTGGCATGATCATAGCTTAGGCAACCTCGAACTCCTGGGCTCAAGTGATCCTCCTGCCTCAGCTTCCTAAGTAGTAGTTAGGACTACAGGCATGGGCCACCATACTAATTTTTCATTTTTTTTTTTTTTGTAGGGGTAGGGTCTTGTTATGTTTCCCAGGCTGGTCTCGAACTCCTGGCCTCAAGCCATCCTCTTGCCTTGGCCTCCCAAAGCATTTTTTTTTAAGAGACAGATCGGTGTTGCCCAGTCTGGAGTGCAATGGTGCAACCATAGCACACCACGGACTCGAACTGCTGAGCTTAAAAAATCCTTCCTCTTCAGCCTCCTGAGTAGCTGGGACTATAGCCATGCACCACTATGCCCATCTGACTGATTTTTTTAATTTTAATTTTTAGAGACAGGATCTCGCTATGTTGCCCAGGCTGGTCCTGAACTCCTGGACTCAAGTGATCCTCCCCGTCAACCTCCTACGCTTTTTTCTTTTATCAGTAAGAGATTTTATCAGGATATGTGTGTGTCTTTTTTCATCAATCTAGTCTGAGACTCTATGTGTCCTTTCAATCTTAAATTTCAGGTTTTAATTCAGTTCAGTAAGATCTGGTCCATCATTTCTCTCTTCATCTGTCCTTTTGTTTTCTTTTTGGTCCTGTTTTGAATTTTGAAAACTGTAAATTACTTTAGAGTCCTAAAAAGATTTCTTAATACTCTTATTGCGTCTCCTTGAGATTCTATTTTGTAAGTTGTCTCCTGTTTCATTAATTCTGTTCCATCTGTTCTGTTTGATCAGTTTAGTCTCTATCTTTCAAGTTACAGGGTTTCCTTAAATGGGATGCAACTTTTTTTTTGGCCTACTCATGAATGTAGGATCTCTCAGCACCCAAACAGGTTCATCTTTGTCTCTGGCAATGGGAAATCCTGCAGGCAATGAAAACAAGGCATTCTGTTCTAACATGGCCTCTCTGCTGAGGTATGGCATAGGGGGCCTCTCTGTTCTAAGGCTTTTCCAGTTGTCAAGTAAGAGCTGTTCTCCCAATTACAAAGAATGAGTGCAAACCAGCAGACAAACGAAAAACTACTAATTTAGGAAATGAGCCATAACCTGCAATCTGGCATTTTTATTATTTTTAATCAATGAATAACTTACGTAACAACTACCCAGGACACACCAGTGTTTAGCAACACTATAGTTGATAATTTTTGGATTAGACATTGTTTTTCAAGTGGATGACTATAACCTCCTCAGTCCATTTTTGTACTTTCATCATTAACTTTTTTAAAAAGCAAAGGTGATTGTGTTATTGGACTGGTTAAAATCTACCTTTCTTTGTCTACAAATTGGAGTTCAGACTCCTTATCTTGGCATATAAAGCTCTTTATAATCTTGCCCTGACCTTCAGCTCTATGTTCTGCTACTTGATCTGATACAAAAATACGCTGCAGCCCACCAACTGAATTTGTATCTTCAGTTCCCCAGGTGTAATGTACATGTCTTACACATTTTACATCTCCAGAATACATCACAGTATCTACTGTCACATACCTGATAATAAAAATGTACTGAATATCTAAAATTGTTAAGTGCTTCTTACTAGAAATCACTCATAATGGCTGTTTTTCTAAATTAATGGCTTTTACTTCAATTATTGAAATATATGCTTTTCAATCACTTACCTTTCAAGAGACTCAGAAATCAAAATTTCAAGAGAGTAAAATTTTAAAAGAATAGAGTAACTGGTTTGGTTAAATGGTTATGAATTAAGCACCTGCACTGCTAATGGAGTTTCTTCATCTGGCATCATATAATGGCATAATAAAGGTTTGGATCCATCTTTATTAATCCAAGAAGAAGACTTATGCTGCTCAACGAGATTTCTGATTTCTTTTAGTTTTTGCTCCAAGTCCAAAAGGGACAAAGAATGTTTAAGAGAAACACTAGAAACAGAGAAAAGGGAATTGGGATAAATAGAAACTATACAACACATCCTATATACACTCTTTTCTTAACAGGCTACTATCTAAAATCCTGTTTCTTCTGCTTACACCTGTAACTGCTGACTGGAATAGAATGGATTACGAAATCAGCCACTAGTTAAGGGCCATTACTACAGAGCCAAGAAAAGTATTTCTCTGGATTCCATAAGAGAATTCCTACTGTAATTATAGATATTACTAGTATAAATGGGAGGTAAAAGCCTCAGAGGCAGATTTTAAAGTAGGTCTTTTATCTCATGACCCAGATATTTCCGATTTGTATGAAATCAATCAATTAACAATGAAACATTAAAACTTTCCCCTCTGTATAAAAAAAAAATAAAGAAAATGGATCCCACAATGCAATATCCTAGGATGGTATCTGATTATATTACAAAGAGTTTCACAAATCACCGTTTGTCAAGTCACTGGTTACACTAGAACAATTCTAATTTTCTTTCACTCATTAGAATCAAGAAGTCAGAAAAGTCAAAGAAAAATGCCTTACCTTCCTAAAATCTTCTGCACAGCTTGTTTAATGACAGTGATCAATTCTGTCAGGCCTATTAAAGAAAAAACAAACCTAAAAGCCTTGCTTAGTTTAAAAATTCCTCAATAATAAAAACAAATGAATTAAAATTAGTATAAAAGTCACAAATAAGAATCTTACCATCTCCAAGTAGGTGCTGAATACTTGATAAATACTGCTGTTGGACATCTGGGGGAGCAAGAATTGTCTGTATAAAACAGAAATACAGTTCAATTATCCAAGTTTTAAACTGGTAAATAAGAAATGTTTTCAATATAACTTTGGCTGAGATTTTTCAAGATCTGAAATGACGGGAAAAATAGTAATTTTTAACATACCAAAAATTCTAGTTTCAACATATAAAAATTATTCATAATACTAAAAGTTCACAATCACATGAAATATAAAAATATTTATTTCATAGAAATTGTTATCAGGATAAATAAGTTAAACTTTGAACCTCCTGAGGGAAAGAACAATGTCTATTTAAGTCTATTAAACTTACAGTGCCATTTTTGCCAACTGCTGCATTATCCAGGTAAATATATCCACCAATTATGTTTAACTGGACCCGCAAAAGAACAACCAGCATACAGGTACTGTATACAGCCACAATACTTCTTGTGAAACCTTCACAGAGAAAAGAAAACCATTTGGTACTGTGATTAATACAAATGTGTAAAATCATGAACCATCCTAAGGTTATTTTTTCGTAAGATGACTTTTAAAAACATATTTACAACTGTTTCTAGTATAAAAATATATCAACTCAAAATATTTCAGTCTCTCCTCACAATTGTTTAATAAAAATTAGGTATGATCCCTTAATTGAAACAATAACCAATGAAATATATTAGGTGAAAGAGGTATATACTATTAGCTTAGAAAGGAAAACAAGGAAAAGTCTGGGAAGCACAAAGAATTGTAGCTTCAGAACTCTTAGTTGTCAATGGAGCTATTTTCAAGTAAGAGAAGAAGGCTGAGTGTGGAAGAACTCTAGCCTTCAATGGCAGCCCGAGGAGGATGAGCCTGTTTAAGGACTACAGGAAAGTACAGAAAGACTGGGGAAGCCTGGTAAGACAGGCCTCCCAGTAGCTTAGGACAGGGTGTTCAAAACAGAGGAGAGAGTGAAGGTGTTGACTGCTGCCGAGAGTCCTAGCAGAAGGAAAATGTCCAGCAGATCTGGTAACACAGAAGTTGCTACTGACGCTTGAGAGACCTGCTTAGGTGAAGACACAGGTGTGGAAGCCAGGCTGCAGGGCTGTAGTGCATCAAAGCGTGAGGGAGTGAAGAGAAGAAAGGGAATGTAGAAATCTTGGTCATAAGGATTATAAGAAAGCATAGGCTAGGCACGGTGGCTCATGCCTGTAATCCCAGCACTTTGGGAGGCCGAGGCGGGCGGATCACAAGGTCAAGAGATTAAGACCATCCTGGCCAACATGGTAAAACCCTGTCTCTACCAAAAATACAAAAATTAGCTGGGCATGGCAGCATGCACCTGTAGAGCCAGCTACTCGGGAGGCTAAGGCAAGAGAATCACTTGAACCCAGGAGGCGGAGGTTGCAGTGAGTCAAGATTGCACCACTGAACTCTACCCTGGCAACAGAGCAAGACTCCATCTCCCGTCACCCCCCAGAAAAGGAAGTATAAAAGCTGAAAGGAACTACAGGGAACTAGAAAGGTTTGTTTTCAAATAGGCAAGGCTTAGCTGAAATTGGATCCCTTTCTTACACCTTATACAAAAATTAATTCAAGACGGATTAAAGACTTAAATGTTAGACCTAAAACCATAAAAACCCCAGAAGAAAACCTAGGCAATACCATTCAGGACATTGGCATGGGCAAGGACATCATGACTAAAACACCAAAAGCAATGGCAACAAAAGCCAAAATGGACAAATGGCATCTAATTAAACTAAAGAGCTTCTGCACAGCAAAAGAAACTACCATGAGAGTGAACAGGCAACCTACAGAATGGGAGAAAATTTTTACAATCTACCCATCTGACAAAGGGCTATCATCCAGAATCTACAAAGAACTTAAACAAATTTACAAGAAAAAATCAAACAACCCATCAAAAAGTGGGCAAAGGATATGAACAGACACTTCTCAAAAGCAGACATTTATGCAGCCAACAGACACATGAAAAACTGCTCATCATCACTGCCCATCAGAGAAATGCAAATCAAAACCACAATGAGATATCATCTCACACCACTTAGAATGGCAATCATTAAAAAGTCAGGAAACAACAGGTGCTGGAAAAGATGTGGAGAAATAGGAACACTTTTACACTGTTGGTGGGACTGTAAACTAGTTCAACCATTGTGGAAGACAGTGTGGTGACACCTCAAGGATCTAGAACTAGAAATACCATTTGACCCAGCCATCCCATTACTGGGTATATAACTAAAGGATTATAAATCATGCTGCTATAAAGACACATGCACACATATGTTTATTGCAGCACTATTCACAATAGCAAAGACTTGGAATTCAACCCAAATGTCCATCAATGATAGACTGGATTAAGAAAATGTGGCACATATACACCAAGGAATACTATGCAGCCCCAAAAAAGGACGAGTTCATGTCCTTTTGTAGGGACATGGATGAAGCTGGAAACCATCATTCTGAGCAAACTATTGCAAGGACAGAAAACCAAACACCATATGTTCTCACTCATAGGTGGGAATTGAACAATGAGAACACTTGAACACAGGGTGGGGAACATCACACACTGGGGCCTGTCGACACTGGGGCCTGTCGTGGGGTCGGGGGAGAGGGGAGGGATAGCATTAGGAGATATACCTAATGTAAATGACGAGTTAATGGGTGCAGCACACCAACATGGCACATGTATACATATGTAACAAACCTGCAGGTTGTGCACATGTACCCTAGAACTTAAAGTATAATAAAAATGAAAACAACAACAACAACAACAACAACAAACAAATAGGCAAGGCTTAAGCATCATTCTGTTGACAAGGATTAGCTGAATGGATGGGAAAACAGGATAACAGTTCTGAGACAAGCACATGTGTAGGCCCTAGTTTAGCTTTTTGTTTCAATTTTTTATCACTAACAAAAATTTACAATACAATATCAAAGTAAATCCATGATCTGGATTGGAATAAAAACTTCCTTTAAAGTACATTAGAGATATCAGTACCTAATAAAGGCATATGTAGTCTAGGACAATTTTACCTACCATCATCATCATAATAACAATAGCATTACCACTAACATTTACTGAATGCTTTCTATGACCAGACATTGATCTATTTGCTTTACCTGTACTATATTATTTAATACTAACAACAATTCTAAAAGGCAGGTAAAGAAGAGTCATCCTAATAGAATGCAAACATTTCCCTTTATAAATATTTTAAGGATGTGCTGTCACACAGAATATGCAGGCTTACTTATTATCTTCAGATCCTCCCATATTTCTAGCTTGTTTGAAGGCCTAAAGAACAAAATTTAAAAATATGAAAATAATAATCTAGATAATCTAATAGAAAACTCTGAATTTTATAGATCTATATTTACTTTTTAAAAAAAATTAAAAGCAACACAGCATAACTGCAGAAAAGCAAGCCCACAAAATACGGTAAAAAAAAATTTTAATTCCAGTAATCAATAACAACCAGTTTAACTGGTATATATTCTTACAATCTTTTTCTCCTTGAGTGTTATGTATAGATAGATTACAAAATCATATAGGAAATGCAGAGGAAATATTTCTTTCTTTTCCCTAACTTGCTGTTTTAGAAATAATGAAGTAGGTCCTATAATCCTTCAAAGGTAAATATGAAGTTTTTTTTGTTTTACGATCATAAACACATGAATTTACACATATATTTCATGTGTATCAATCCACTGTAGTTATTATCTCTATCGATGTTCAAACTGCCCATCTTTCACTTCTGGAAGACTATTCACATTGCCTCCTGAATCCTTTTGATTTGTATGATCTTTTATTAGTCTTTTATAGTATCTACAGTTTCTGACATGAAAACTTATTCTGGGTTCATCTCATTTAATTCTTGCTGCAGACTTGATATCACCAATTTCATTGGGTCCTGTTTTCTCATAGCAGGAAATGGTAGAGACCAAAACCTTCGATGCAGAATGTTCATTGCTACTGGGTAGGTCATTATTTCTAAGATTTTTTCAGTGAACTAAGCTAACAAATGTTTATTTATTTATTTATTTATTTATTTATTTATTTATTTATATGTGCATATGATCAAAAAGGTAATATACATCATGAATTCATACTGATATTTCTAAATTAGTCAAAATTTAGAAAATTAGTCTAAAATTAGTCAAAAGGTTTTTAACTTAATCTCATTGATCTTACATCTGTGTTTCTTTTTGTCCACATAAAAAATAGGTGAAAGCAACATAATTACTAATTTGCTTCATCCCTCACTCTATACACAACAGTCTCAGTGTAAAAGAGTTTAAGGTTTCTGTTTTTCCAATTCTTTGTGTGTGAAGAGTATATATCCTACTAAGGATATACATGAAATTTCTGTTTCAAAGTAATTTAGCACAGTTTCTGTCTTTGTAGTTACACTACCAACAAGAATCATATTTAGGTTAATTTGATTTATGGTACTATATATTTTTGGACATTATTTTTTAAACACTATAGTTTTATAATATTAAATATTTATATGGTTCCCAAGTCAAATTTATATAATACGGTATATTCAAAAAAGTCTGTTCCTAACCCCCTTCATTTTCTCCCTTCTTCATAGGTGATGACTTAAAAAATGCTTAAACTTTCCATTGTTTTGCTTTATATAAGCGAATATGTATATACACATTTATATCTGCCCCCTTAGATAAGTGAAAAATATTATACACATTTTTCTTTACCTTTTTAAAAATATAGCAATATATCTTGTGGAAATCATTCCATAGTACTACAGTAGTCCCTTCTTATCCTTGGGGGATACGTTTGAAGACCCTCGGTAGATGCCTGAAACTGAAGATAGTACCAACCCCTACATATACTATGTTTTATCCTATACATATATACCTATGATAAAGTTTAATTTATAAACTAGGCAGTGTAAAAAATTAACAACAATAACTCACAATAAAATAGCACAACCATAATATGCCAGCATCACTACTCTGGCACTTTGGGGCCATTATTAAGTAAAATAAAGGTTCCTTAAAAACAAAGCACTGCAATACCTCAACATCCAATCTGATGGCCAAGATGGCTACTAAGTGACTAACAGGTAGATAGCATCTACAGCATGGATCCGCTGGACAAAGGGAAATTTCTTCATGTTATTCACAATGGCACACAACTGAAAGCTTAGGAATTGTTTATTTCTGGAATTTTCCATTTAATATTTTTAGACCATGGTTGTCATGGCTAACTGAAACCTTGGAAAGTGAAACCATGGATAAGGTGGATGGGACTATTGTATACAGATGGTAGCCACTTTTCTCTTCTAACCAACGTATAGTACACCATTGTATGGATGTACTATGTGGAGGTAGTTTAGTGCTTTTCAAACCACTAGTGGAAGGATCCATTTTTTTTCCTTTTCCTTTCCAATCTGTCACAGAGCAGCACTTTTGTTAAATACAATAAAAATAAATTACTAGAAAACATGAAATAAAAAAAACCCACAGATATAGAAAACACAAGTCCATATTCTTTATTATTACTTTCAGACATAAATTTGCATTCCAACAAGAAATTGAGTTACTATTACAATTTTAAAGATACTACTAGCTTCTTGTCTTTCTTTGCCAATGAGCAGACTCTATAGTTTCAGTTACCTCTTTCCTAGATGGCACAGGTTCAGAAAATGTGTTGAGTAACTCATGCAAGACACTGCTGCAACCTTAATCTAATCTAGTGTTCAAGACTCACGGCAGAATGTCATATGTATTCGGATTAAACTGGGAATCAACCACAATTCAAAGGTGAGGTATTTAATGTATCATAAGTGACTCATATCTCTTTTTGAATGCTCCCTCAGAAAAATTTCTAAGTACTTCTTATAAAAATTCTAAAAGAAAAAAGATAAGAAAACAGTGGTTCCGAAAATTTCAATATAGAAAGTGCTTAGTAGTGAGCCATGATTGTGCCACTGTACTCCAGCTTGGGCGACAGAGTAAGACTCTATCTAAAAAAAAAACCAAAACCAAACGAACAAAAAACTGTATTTTATTTGGGATGATTTTGGTGGGAGAAGACAGTAATAGTTACCCAGGACATTTCTTCATGTTTACACTTAACATTATTAGACCTTAAAAGTAGATTTTTAAATACTGATGCTATTTTTTTTTAAAAACTCCAAAATCTACATAAAAGATTCCAAATCTATGTAGAACAGAGAAAAGTACCTTCAACGCAAATATTCCTTTCAAATGATTTGTTTGATGGAAATCAACTGCAAGTTAAATACAACCAGACTCTTTAATGTCACTAAAATACCTTCATGGAGAAATAAAAAGTAAAGAGAATTAAACGAATCTTTTCGAAGTGTTCTACTTCTCTTATGATGGAGGATGTTTAAGATTTTTTTGGTTTTGCCATTGAAACTTCATTGCCATTATCAGTCTTCAAGAAGAGTGCCAAATATCAAAAACAGTGATAACTGTTTATTTGCTGTTATGAAGTTGGCAAAATAAGACTATCAAATCATCTACTTATTTCTCATTAGTTATTATCTTAGTTATTATCACAAATAGTTTAAAGAAAAAAAAACTTGCTCAACAGGCTTATATGAGACCAGAGTCTCATATAAAATTAATATAAAAGCAGTCATAAGATTGGAGGCCTTATTTAATGACACTTTGTAAGGGATCAAGCCCTTATTTATGCAAATATTTTTCAAATGGATATTACCCTTCTCCCCCCCACCAAATTACAAATAGTAATTTCAAATCAAAAGAAAGCCAAGAAGAAGTAACACTGAGATATTTAAAGAGGAAACTGAATGAGGAGAACTATGGCCCACCTTAAATTCTCCAGAATTTAAGAAATTCTCCTCCCTGTGTACCGATTAAGAAAAAAAGAATCACATCTTTTCTTTAAAGCTGTCCAGGATAATCTATCAAAATTAATCCTTTGGTTTTTTTGATACTCCTAAATTTTCCATTTACTTTTTGTCATTGCACTAAATATGTCCAGAATTACGATAATTTATTTAGTCTACTTCCTCCTTTGGATGAAAAGGTCTTAAAGAGACTTGATCTTAACTATTAAATCCCCTAAAGCACATGGAACATAGGGCCTTGCAGGAAACAGATTCACCAAGAAGGAAGAATGCCACCACGATTATTTTATCTGTATTATGTTGCTTGTATAAAAATGCTATTCACTTATTTAATTTGTCTTGCCTTCTCATCATGACAAAAAGGAAATTAAAATCTACTTCTTTTCAATTCCTACCTATGTACACACAAATGGTAATTATTTATTTGATCAAAAGCAATCTGCTTATATGTTTCTTCTTCATAAAACTGTATGAACTAATTTATAAGCTAAACCTTATATCTGTAAGAAGGAAGGAAGGTCTGTCTACCTCTAAGAATGAAGAAATTTAAAATGGAAAACCCCTCATCACTAGCATTGTTTTAATCAGATAAAAGAAATCTCAAGTACACAAATCCACTGTTATTTTGGGAAGTATTCTCTGAATATAGTAAGTGTTTTTTTAAAAAATTCCCCACTTGTTATGTAGCCTGTCTGAGCACTCAATTCCTACTGCAAAATGAATAATAGTAACTGCCTCACAGGGATATTGTGTAAATTAAGTGGGAGCATATATGGAAGGTACCTAGCACCAGGGCTAGCACAGTGAGACAGTTTAGAAATAGAACTACTTTTCCCCTGGCTATTTGAAGGGTGATTAAAGGCAAGTGATTATTTTAGGAAGGCCACAATGATTAACATTTATTTAGTGAAACCATTTCCCTGCCCACCCTCCCATCATTGTCATCAAAATAAGAAGCCATTTCCTGCTGGAAGTCTTCTCAAACTAATACAGTATCATACCAAATTACAATACCCCAACACATGCTACATGCAATATACAAGGTTACATATGTGAAAGTGCTTTTGGAAACAGCAAACTGCCATGGCAATGTAAATTATTAGTATTGCATGCTCATGTTATGTTCGTATTTCATTTTGTTAGTAATTTAAGATATAAGTCCTGTATATCTTATTTATTTAAAACGTATGTTCACATGCTGTATTACACCGTAAGCTCTTTCAGAAAGAAGCACAATATTTAACGTAACTTTGTTAGCTTCACAGCATCTGGTTCAGGAACACATTTCACAAGCACTGCATAATTAAATTTGTGAACAATTTCAAAGTGCTATAAGGTCTATTTATATGAAAAACAATACATACAAATATCATTGCCTTGAATGCTTTATGCAAAAAAGTAGAGCATAGACAAAATTAAATGTGGGTTAAATGATATAGTTAGTATTTTTCTTACTGAGCCTATATAAACTTTCATTAGATAGAAAAATAACAAAGATTTTTGAAAAGTGTATCAGTTCATTCTATAAACTTTAAGTGTAGTGCTTAAACAGAAAATGCTGTAACTTGCATTTACCTGTTTTTTAGCAGAGCTGTGAGGCTCTCGGAATTCAGTTGCTGCATTAAGGCCTCTCTCAGTGTTGGAAGCATGGACAGCACTGTAATACAAACAAAAAAATAAAAAAGGTCACAAGTGATATGACTGCCCTCACTAAGAAATGCGCATTGTTTTAGGCTATATGATAGGGCTAGCAACTAGCAAGAGTCAGAAGGGAAAGTCAGGGCTAGACGATTCAAATTATTATTATTATTATAAAACGATTATATCCTAACAAATCATTTATCTGCTTATGTAATTTAACAAAATTATACAAACATTATGATCACAGCAACACAAGTACACACAGAAGAAACAATAGAAAGAATTATTCTCAGATTTTAACAGTGGTGGTCTTTGAGCTATGGATTATGAAGAATTCCTTTTTTTTCTTTTCCATACTCTCCAAATTTTTTACAAAAGTGTTTACTTCTGATTTAATGACAATGATCAAAAGCATTTTTATATTCAGCTATACTTTTTCCTTCATTTTTCATTCTAGTTTTTAAAAAGTTTATTAAATACTACAAAGTAATAAACATTTATTATAACCTAGACAAAAGTGTACTGGGTTAGGAACTAAGAGTTGCTGAGTTTTAGTTTTGTCAGTGGGTATTATTTGTTACTGTTTATTGTACATGTTTACTGTTTGTAATACTACAAAGCAATAAACATTTATTATAACATAAATAAAAGTGCACTGGGTTAGAAACTAAAAGTTGCTGAGTTTTAGTTTTAGTTTTGTCAGTGGCTGTTGTTTGTTATTGTTTCTTACTCCCAGGAATAATGTGAAGATGAAATGAGACTAGCAATCTATGGGAAAAAAACTTCATGTGATTTTTAGGAGTTTATTTATGGCTCTACGTGTGGAATAAGAAATGCTGGAGAATAAGAATCTGTCATGGGATTAGAGAAAAAAAGAAATGGAGGAATACATATATAAAAATGTAAAATGAGTCTCTAAACCCTAAAAAAGTAATGATAACAAAATGAAAAAATATGAAGACCACCACATTCCTTTTCTTTTTGAGACAGAATCTCACACTGTCACCCAGGCTGGAGTGCAGTGGTGCGATCACGGCTCACTGCAGCCTTGACCTCCTGGGCTCAAGCGATCCTCCTGCCTCAGATTCCCGAGTAGTTAGGACTAGAGGCGTGGGCCTCCATGACCAGCTAATGTTTTAAATTTTTTGTACAGATGAGGTCTCACTATGTTGCTCAAGCTTGTCTTGAACTCCTGGGCTCTAGCAATCCTCCCACCTTTGCCTCCCAAAGTGCTGGGATTACAGGTGTGAGCCACCACACCTGGCTATGAACACCACATTCTAAAAGGGAAAACTTCTTGGGTAAGAAAACTACTTATATTTACCCCAAAGCACTCTTTTTTTTTTCTAGTATATCAATTACATCTTATCCAAAGGAATAGAAATTTGATATTATTTGTAACACCATTATCATTGCTCATGTTATGAATTGTACAAAAAATGCAGAATGTGCAGAAAGCTAATTTGGAAAGTTTCACTGAACCTATATTTTGGCTCTTAGAGATTAAATATTTTACTTTTAATTGCCTATAGTCAGCTATTTGTTCATCTTAGGGTTGCATCATGGAAACGTGTGACCCCTATCTTTTGCTGGAGGAGCATAAATAATTGACAACCCCATCTGCCACTGCTCTGGATCCATCACCATGTTTGCACTGCTCCCAGCCAATGACACTGCTTGGATGGGCACAGTAAAGCAGGCCCATTTCTGCAGGTCTCCTCTACCAGAAACTTTGGCTTGCAGACTCTTCATGGTCTCCCAATGCTTTCTTAGAACTGTGCTGTAGTCTGAGACTCTTCTTGCCTAATCTTTCTTCCTTCCTTGTCTTTTTCCCTTCACAAATGTCAGACCTGCACTGTGGCCTAAACGCTTCGCTTGCCTTCTTCTGCCTCCCTTCCCCTTTATCCTTTACAGGCATTTCTACTAGTAGATCTCTTGTACATCTAATCCCATCCTAGCATCTGCTTCCCAGGGGACCCAAACTGACACAAGGGTCCATGTCAAACTGAGATGTATTTTAAGACCCCAGCAGCTACATTTTACTTTTATTTATTTATTTTTTTTGAGACAGAGTTTCACTCTTGTTGCCCAGGCTGGAGTGCAATGGTGTGATGTCGGCTCACTGCAACCTCCACCTAACAGGTTCAAGTGATTCTCCTGCCTCAGCCTCCCAAGTAGTTGGGATTACAGGCATGCAACACCACGCCCGGCTAATTTTGTAATTTTAGTGGAGATGGGGTTTCTCCACGTTGGTCAGGCTGGTCTCAAATTCCTAACCTCAGGTGATCCACCAGCCTCGGCCTCCCAAAGTGCTGGGATTACAGGCGTGAGCCACCATGCCTGGCCCATTTTATTATTTTTTGAAAATTCAAATAATAAGCAGAAATGGACCATTCCCTAAAAATTCATTAAAATGTCCTAGGCAGTGCCAATATATTGAATGCTAAATGTCAATTTAAAAAGTTATCATTTACCAAGTATTTATCATACATCAAGCACTTTATAGGCATTATCTCATCACGGCCTCACAAAACATTTATGAAGTGGCTTTTATAATGTTCATTTTACTCTCAGAATTGTCATTATGTATAGTATTTATGATTACTATTCGCTTTGTAGAATGAAGGTATTTTTCTGAGTATTACTACTTCAAATATTAAAAATCATACTCCAATTGTAATTTTGGATGTGCCTCTTACCCTTCTTAATCTCAGCCTCAAGTAAAATGAGGTAAGTAAACTAATAATAAAGGCCTTTAACTCTAAAAAATTTCTAATTTTAAAATTAAATAAGGAGAATGTACCTTTATAAATTCTTTCTAAATTAATTGTTCTTGAAAGAATGTTAGAGAAATGAGTAAGCTTTAAACAATAGAAAAGAAAAACAGGCTTTGCATGGATTTGAGAACTAATTCTTCAGTTATGCCAGTTACGACACACTGTTCTCTTCAAATATGGGCAGGTTAATTTTGTGATGGCATTCTCCCAGGACTATGTTTCTAGCTCTGGAGGTTAAATTATTGCCATTAATTAACATTGCCTGAGTGTATACTATTGTGGACGACTCACAGGTCTATAGTTGCCTACTGTAAATTTAATAAACTTAATGACTCTTTCCTATGGCCCATAGGCCCGATGGGATCAAGCCTACTTCTGCAGCCTTGTTTCCTATCACTGCCATTGTTCATTCTGCTCTAGCTACATGGCCTTTTTGCTGTGTTCTGAGAGTACCAAGCTTGTTCCCACCTCAGGCATTTCACATGGCTCCCTCCATTGTAACATTTGGTTTCTGCTCAAATGTTACCTCAAAGAAACCTGACTCTACTGATCCCCTGTCTTAAAGAACGTTCCAGCCCTCACATGGCTTTATGTTCTATATGGCAGCCATCACTGCCTAAAGTTACTTATTTGTTGTTTATCATCTTTTCCTCTCCCTAGAATATAAACTCCAAAGGTCAGGGGCTTTTTGTTGTTGTTGTTCACTTCCTGCTTCCCCAGGCCTGGATACAAGTATTTGCTGAATGAATAAATAAAATGAATGAACTGATTTTTAAAATTCACATTAAAATGATGTAATTCAGTTAAATCATTCAAACACTTGCTAGATTTACCATCTTTTCTTTGCCTTTTCCTCTAAATTTGATCCCGGTGATATGCAAATTAATACAACCATCAAACAACTTTACACATGTATAAATATTTCTCTGTCTTACCTGTCATATTGCAAGTCCTCTGGTTACTTTCAAAATGATATTGTCGTCGTGCTTGGGCAATGTATTCTGCAGCCTCCCTTTCCTGTATTTCTCTGATTTTCTTCTGTCCATATTTCCCCAGAATATATACTCCTACAATCATTAAAAAAGTACTATATTCATTAGAGTACCAAAAATTCTACACAGTATTTTTAACCTACTTTATGCAATTATAAGTTTTATATTAGTGGATAGCTAAAATTACATTTTTAAAACCTAAATAAAGAATTTTGTAAGACTGGCCCAAAGAAAAGGAAATTAGCATTTTTACAGCCAATGACAGAGGAAATGATGGGCACATAAGGACCAGGTCTGAAGAAGGGAAAGGAATTAAATCTAAAAAGTCTGGCAGTGCCTTTACTAGTAGACTAGAGATATTCTACATGTCCAGCAATGGAGAATTGTTTAAATAAATGATAGTCTAGCCATACAACGAAATCTTATGTAGTTATTAAAAACCACATTGCTAAATAATGACTCAAGGAAATATCCACGTTATACTGTTAGGTGATAAAATAAGATCCCAGAAATGTTACTTTTTTTTAATGGAAACAGATACAAAAAATAGGTGAGTTTTAATTTCTAAAATATAATAAACAATGATCATTGCTGAATGGTGGGATAACAGGTCATTTTGTCCTCTATATTTTCTTCAGTGAACACAAAATGCTTTTTAAAAATATAAGATAAAAATTTTAAAAGGAACAATGAAAGAAAGGTAGTTAGTCAGGCAGAAGTCTATTTATCCATCCATGTGTTAGAAAAATCTCTTTGAGATAAGGAGAGAAAATACAACTCTCTCATCTAAAAATTAGTAACTTAACTGGAAAAAAAAGAGGGAAGAGGGTACAGAAACTCCTAAATTCTAACACCACAGGATAAGAATATAGGTGGTGTCATGTGGCCTGTGATTTAACAGATTTCAGCATAGGCAGTATGATATATATGTGTACATTTTAGTCTATATCTGAGGGGCAGTCAGTTTTCCTAGCTGGGAATGTGAACATTCCAGAGTGGTTAGTTAGCCACACTTGATCAAAAGCCACATTCCAAAGCTTAAGCTCTTCAACTAGCTTTTATCACTGATTAGCACCAAATATTTTTGATTAGCATAATGATGATCAGGAATGGATTTTCATAGATTAAATTAATGGTTTTCAAGATACTGGACTAGCTAAAACATTTTAGTAATATTCATATGAACTAGAATATACGAATCAAGCAAGTCCTTCACCTTTGCCTGGGATCCTTAGCCGCTAGTTCAAAGGATTCTTAGTCAACTGAGTTAACCAGGTAGCCAACCAAATCCTACAGCTAGAATATTGTTGCATTTTCTTCAGGTAAATCTTTTATAAGCAGTTCTGCGGTAGCATGAAACAAGGACAGAACACTGGGACTTCAATAAGCTTACAGAACAGGTTGTGTTACTTTTAATCTCTGTTTGCCAGTAGATGTTTTTAAGTGTGCCAGAACTTGGTTTCATTATAACCTGAGAGCAAGGCTGTAAGGAATTAACTAATGCTCACCTACCTCCCACTGTCTGTGACCCCCAGTATCTACTAAACATAACCTAAGAATTGTGCATGACCTAAGTAATTAGATTTGGTCTGTCACAGGTAGAAAGTGGGTAGCCCTCTAGCAACTGCAAAACAAATACATATCCTGAATTATTTTCACTAATACAGGTGCTATAGGTGAACTGATAAGATATTACATATTCTTAAAAATAGTAGTTCAGTAAAAGGGTATGTGCTAAAAACAATTAGAACTACAGTATGATTGCTGTTGCTATGTTTATATGCAATTAATGTATTATAACCAAGCTTAAAGAAGAAATGAGAGTTCATATAAGTGGCTACATGGCTACCTTTCCTGTACTCCATTCTAAAGAAACTGATGATAGTGCTACAATACCAACAAAGGAAACTGACTTACATTTCACAAAGTTACTCTATGACAGGCACTTCTGACATAATAGATCTGAAGGAATTGTTTGTATCTTATTTGCACAACAGCTTACTGAAAGTTACATGTAAAATGATTATTTCTCAAATTATACTGTAAAATCAACACTAAGATGACACTTTTTGCACAGCTAAGAATTTTTTTCTTTAACAATAGTAAATTTGATTGGTGTGTTTCTCTGGGGAGAAGGTCCACTGCTTTAATCAGAGTCTCAACAAATCTGATGATTTTTTTTTAGGAACTGCTATTTAACACATTTCAGCATAGGCAGTATGATATAAGTGTGTACATTTGGTCTATATCTGAGGGGAAGTCAGTTTTCCTGAGTGTGAAATTTTCCTGAACGTGAAATGAGAATGTGAACATTACAGAGTAGTTCGTTAGCCACACTTTGATATTCTAACTAAACTAAAAAAGAAAATGAATTGCCATGGGAGCCCCAATACCTCAGAATGTGACCTTATTTGGAAATAGAATCTTTACAGTGGTAATCAAGTTAAAATGAGGTCATTAGGGTGGGTCCTAATTCAATAAGACTTGTCCTTATAAAAGGAAACTTGGACATCGACAATTGCAGAGGGAAGACAAAGCAAAAACAGAGGAGATGCCTATCTATGAGCCATGGTGAGAGGGTTGGAATAGATCTTTCCCTTACACTCTGCAGAAGGAACCAATCCTGATCGTAGACTTCTAAATTTCAGGATTGTAAGATAATACATTTCTGCTGCTTAAGCTGCCCATTTTGTGGTACTTGCAAATCAGGCTAAAATCACACAATCCATTATTTTTCTTGATTTTAGCACTGAACTAAGTTCTTATACAAGGTCTAATTCATCCAGGCTCATAAATTCTGATTTTGTCAGATTTGTTCCCTTAGAAAAATAAGAATGAGGACAGGTAATTCATTAGCTAAAACATGGAGCTCATGACTATCTATATACTCGACTGGCAGCCTAGCCTGGAAAACAGGAGATATTGACGGCTCTGGTATCAAGTAGTTATGTGACTTTTGAGAAAGTCCCTTCCTCCCTCTGTGTCTAAATTTCTTCATCCACAATATGAAAGACTGGGATTATATGAGCTTTAATGTTTCTTTTGTAGCTATGACTTTATGTATTAACAATGAAAATATTTACTAAATACCTTAAAAAATAAATGTCAAATGCTTTGAGTTTTCCATTAATAACATTACTAGTAAAATAAGACTTCTAGTCTTTCCACAATTCAGTTGTTTTAAAACCATCTCTTAGCCTTCTCTTTCTGGATGAAAATCCCTACAATGCAACTATTTCACAAGGTTAATAATTTCAAAAAAAGTTTGAAAATAACCTATTGTTCCCAATCCAACAGATCACAAAATCCTACTACAGTATTCTGATTCTATTTCAGACACATTTTCTAAATCTTGCCAATTATCTACAACTTCTTTATCACTGTCACCACTTAGACTCTAAAAATTAATGCTCTTGAACTGGTTCAATAGGTCCCTAACTCTTCAGTTTCTGGTCACACACCTGTTTAACCTATCTTATATATGCAAAGTGATTTTCTAAAACATAAATCTCATATCACTCATGTTTTTAGAATCCTTCAATATCTTGCCATCATTTCTTAATGTGGTTTCCCTGTTCCACTTACATTAGAATCACTTGGGACAACTAAAAATGTAGCCTTTAAAGACACTCCTTGAAAATGCCCCTAAATGGGCAGGGCGCGGTGGCTCATGCCTGTAATCCCAGCACTTTGGGAGGCCGAGGTGGGCGGATCACGAGGTCAGGAAATCGAGACCATCCTAGCTAACATGGTGAAACCCCGTCTCTACTAAAAATACAAAAAAAAAAAAAAAAAAAAAAAAATTAGCCGGGCGTGGTGGCGGGCGCCTGCAGTCCCAGCTACTCAAGAGGCTGAGGCAGGAGAATGGCGTGAACCCGGGAGGCGGAGCTTGCCGTGAGCCGAGATCGAGCCACTGCACTCGAGCCTGGGCGACAGAGCAAGACTCCGTCTCAAAAGAAAAGAAAAGAAAAGAAAATACCCCCAAATGTCTTATCTTGCATGATGCTGCATCCCCAGTACATAAACTCTGACTGGGACTCAGTTAGAACGCAATAAATATTTGCTGAATTAAGGAATTCTTGAACTGCACTCTAAACCTAAAGAATCAGAATCTGGAATAAAGGATCCTATGTTTTATTAAGCTCCCTAAGTGATTTTTTTATCCATAGTAAACTCTAGCAAGCACCAATACAAAGGATAATGTCCAAATTATGTAGAATGGCTTCATAAGGCCCTTCACAATCTGTACTCTAGCTACTTTAACAAGTTAATCTTTTGCCACTTCTCATTTGCATAGCCATCGTGAAATACAGTTTCATTCATAAAAAAGCAATGTTGCTGAACCTCTTGAATTGCTCTTTTTCCTTCTGTGTCCTTTCTCCTTTGCTAGCTCTACAACTTAAGCAGAAATTCTTCCTTATGGAGCTTTGCCTGACATCTTCACACTTTCTTCTCATCAATGCTCCCACAACACCCTGCTCTATTTTTGTACTATACTATCATACTACTTTTATTTCCATTTCTGTACCATGAGTTCAAAGTCAGGATCTGTCTTATTCCTTTGTATTTCCAGAGTAAAGTACAGTGAGATCAGTCACTTACTCTCATTCAAATGTTTGTTCAATGACAGAATGAATGAATGAATGAATAAAAAATGTGAAGAAGCCAGAGATTACAGAATTTAAGGTATAAATCCAAGTCAATGTTCTGAGGTTTTCAGAAACCAGTAAGTCAATAAATACCAATCTGGTTGCTCTCTGTTCTCCAAAACTTTTTCCAGTGCAATGGTTCTCAAAGTGTGGCATGGGCACCCCTGGGGTCTTTAAGACCATTTCAGGGAGTCTATAAAATCAAAACTGTTTTTGTAATAATACTAAAATGTTATTTGCCTTTTTCATTCTCATTCTCTCATGCATATACAGTGGAGTAATTGAGAGGTTACATGATGTGTGATACCACAACTGACAGAATATAGAAAGAGATGAGAATCCAGCTTTCTTCAATTAAGCCAAACATTAAAAAGATTTGCAAAATGTAAAACAATGACACTCAATAATTTTTTGAAAATGTTATGTATGTTAATATGTAATAGGTTTATTATTTTAAAATGAATTAATATTTTAAAAAATTTCATTTTAATTTTGAATATCGTAAGTATTATAGATATAAAATTTAGAAAGCTTTTGAGGGTCCTTAATTTTTCAGAGTGTAAAGGAGACCTTAGATCAAAAAGTTTGGGAGTCAATTCTCTAGTCTTTTCACAAACTGGTCAAATTATGCCAGGCTCAGTGGCTCATGCCTGTAATTCCAGCACTTTAGGAGGCTGAGGCAGGACGATTGCTTGAGGCCAGGAGTTCAAGACCAGTCTGAGCAATGTAGTGAGACCCCTGTCTCTACAAAATAATTAAAAATTAGCCAAGCATGATGGTGCACACCTGTGGTCCTAGCTACTTGGGAGGCTGAGGTGAGAGGATCGCATGAGTGAGGAAAGTGTGAAGATGTCAGGAAGCCTTTCTACTTGCCTTACATTGTAAAGCTAGCAAAGGAGAAAACAAGGCTGCAGTGAGCTATGATCACACCATTGTATTCTAGCGTGGGTAACAGAGCAAGATCCTGTCTGAAAAACAAAAAAACAAAAAAACACAAAACCCGAACACACCCAAACCCCCCAAACTGGTCAAATTATACAAACGCGTAAACCAATTAGTTACCCACCCAAAATTCGAGGAAACAGAAATTGTTACTTAAGAAGGCCTGCTACTCAAGGTTTTACTTACTTACTTCCCCCACTATTGAATGCCCAAACTTCTCTGAGCATGCCCGTTGATATACTACCCAGCTTTCAAGCCTGTCAAAATGTGTCTCTTCTTCCATGAAATTCTTTCTGATTTTTCACAACTGCATATGCTACTTGCCAGTGTGATCTGTACAGCATTTTTTCACCTCTCTTGTTTTTCTGTATCTTAATTACATGTATACTTGCTTTTCCTTCCTACCAGACTATAAAGGCCATGAAAGCACAGTGATATAATATGGAAACAGAATGTGCTTTGCGGTCCAACACACCTGGGTTTGAATTCCAGTTCCCCTTCACTAATTCTGAGACCTGAGGCAAGTTTCTTAAATTCTTAGGGTTCTTGCTGCCACATTTTTGAATGGGGATAATAATAATTGTCTTCTTGTCATTCTGCCTAAATAGGAAGAGCTTAGCACAATGCCCAGCGTAAAGTGGGCACCCAATAAATAGCAGCTGTTACTATTAAAAATATATAAATCTTGTATTTCCATTCATATTACCTTCAGCATTACAGGCACTTGATAAGTATTTCTTAAGTTAGACTAATTAAAATCTAACACACTGTAGAACTTTCTCCCTGAAGCAGAAAGAATATGAGACTCAAACAAATGCCAACCACGGTCATCTACTCTTCCTTTCTTTTCAGACTGACTCCTTTTTTGATATAAAACACTAGGATTATTTTCTCTTTCTGGCCGTCTGAACTTTTCTATTTTTTGCATTCCTCTTATTCTGTAACTATAAAGCTCTTGTTAGTTTTTTAAAAAAAATTATGTTTCTTTTAAGTATACTCTTTTGCTTCCCCTGTGATTATTTCTAATCTACTACAAAGTTGTTCCATAAGCTGAAGGAGTATTCCTTCTGAGATCGCTAAAGAGATAATTTTCCTTCCTTCAGTAAACGCAAAAATACTTTATTTGTATTTCTTCAATCACACATATATTTTTAGCTTTTATAAATAAAATGGACTCTGTAGTCTTAGGATAATTTAAATACACATTAGATACTAGCGACTGAAGATATCAGAAAATACCTTTAATATATAAAGGATTTCTCGAAGGTGTTCAAAATTTACATATGCTTATTATTGATTTGTGATAGACCTCAGAGACATGCAAAACACCATCCTTGGCTCAGCAACAAGAACTTTGTTTCAAACTTTCAAGCATCACCAAAATCTGAACTATTGATGCTAAAGGTATTAATTGCAAATTGTTTGGGGAGAACAGAATACAATCTAATACGTACTGTTAATTTCAAATTGTTTGGGGAGAACAGAATACAATCTAATACTAAGAGAAAAGCCAACCAAATTCTTTGGGAAACTCTGTTCTTGATTTTAAGTACTTTTGTAAACATAGTATATAATAAGTGATAAGACTATTTCTCAAAAACTCAAGTTCTAACAAATTTCCTCTTTTATAGTTCCTAGATGTCCTTTTCATATAATTCACAAAGCTTTTATTCCCTCCTTCAAATCCCTGAATGTTATCACATGAGCATTGTATGAGGGAAAAGCGTCTCAAGATTTTTATCTTATCTGTTTCTAAATCTCCTCTGGGCCTGTGCAACTCAGTTATGTCAGCTAGATTACAAGGATCCCAACCTTGAAGATCCTGAGAAAGATTGCACAACATCCCTCAAGCATTTTTCTTACTGCCATAGTTTGTATTCTAAAATGGCAGAAACAGAGCTAAAATATTGATTTGTTTTTCTTTATCTAATCCATATCTTTCAGTCCTTTAGGACAACTGCGCTGTTTTCAAAAATTCAAATCGACTTTAACCACCACCCGAAGTGCAGCCTATAGGTAACTTCCCTAGATTATTATTAAACTCCTGAGAAGGGTGAGAGCCAAAGTATCAAGAGTGCCAAGGAGAAATGCAGAATCTCACAGGAAAGCAGAATTTTTTTAAAAAAGTTCCTGTAAGAGAATGGTGCCTTGAAACAGAAACTTAAACTGTGATGAGTTCTCCAAAGGTCCGTGAGAAAAAAGGATAGGTGAGAAACAGAGTTAAGAGTCGGTGACAGGGCAAAGGGCACAGAGGCATTTCTCAACTGCAGAGATGGGAGAACCCTGGAGGTTGGCCACCTCCCTTTTCATCCCATGGTTGATCGAATCCCCTCTACATATCCCAGACTAGGATCGCCCGGCCTGTCCTTATTTTAGAAAAAGTCACCTCTCCCACCCCCTTCTCCCAATGCCCCCTTTCAAGCACGTTGTCACCCACCTCCAAGGACCGTGCCCAGGAAGATGCATTTCTTTTTGTGGCGTTTCAGAAAATTCCATACAGACCTCAGCATCTTTAGGCCCTAGGGGTGTGGGCTGAGTAGGGGTGAGGGACTGCTTCACCAGGAAACTGTTTCTTCGTCACCTGGCCCAGATGACCCAGCAAGAGCGCCGTCGTCCCGCTCTGTGCTCTCCCGAAATCACAAACGCGACTTTCCGCAGAGACTGTCACCAGAGCGGCAAGGGGGCGTGGACTACAGCAAAGCAGCTACGCTTTCTGTCGCTGCCGCCGCGCAGCCGCCGCCGCTCACTGGTCGGACAAGCCCAGGTCCTTTCAGAAATAGCTCCCGAGTGCCTTTTCATTAGACTACCCCCGGAAACGGAGTCCCGGGCCCGCCGCGTTCCGCTGCCCGCGCTCCTCCTCTGCCGCGGCCTCTGTAGCTGAGTGGTGGCCGGGTATGGAGGCGAAGGCGGCACCCAAGCCAGCTGCAGGCGGCGCGTGCTCGGTGTCGGCAGAGGAGACCGAAAAGTGGATGGAGGAGGCAATGCACATGGTGAGGAGCCCGGGAGGTAGATGCTGCGGGGTGGGACCTTTCTGCAGCCCTCAACCCGACCCCGGCATTTGAGCAAACGTTCTTTCTCGTCACCATAATTTTTATGGCAGTCAGATGTTCTGGGTGAACAACTGGCTTTACTGCCTCGAAACTTTCTGTAGGCCATTCTCACAGTGGCTCTGGGCGAAGGAAGGGGAGGAAATACAGAAATTATTTGTTTCATTGCGGTGGAGTATGCTGCAGACTTAACATTCTGTCGCCGGCTGGCACGTGCTGCCTCCCTTTCCTTTCTGTGGTCACACACTCTCCAATCTACAAAGTCACATTATTTGAGGTTTTGGCCCTTGGAACATGTCCAGCAGAAGGAAGGAAACTGAGAACGTTTCTGGTAGAGAGCAGTATGGAAACAAGTCCCTGTACAATCGGCGTCTCGCATTCATTCATTATTTCCTCTGCCCTTTTACTTCCTTCCCTCACTCCCTTCAGGACTGCGAAATAAAGGGGGCTTTCAACAGAATGCTGTGTGCTAGCGAGCTTCTTAACTGGGAAAAAAGTTTGTTTGTAAATATATGTATTTACATTTTAATAACTACATACAGCCACGTGCCACACAATGACCTGTCGGTAAAGGTCGTTATCCTGGAGCATTAAATCTACTCACGTTAGCCCTATTGTCCCATCCAAGTACTAACCAGGCCTGACCCTGCTTAGCTTCCGAGATCGGGGGACATTCAGGGTGGTATGGAGGTAGACAACACTAGTTTCTATGTAGACTTCTGGGCTAAACACTTTCGCTACCTTTTAGGTTGACCCTGGGCTAGAACATGTAAATACGTTTACATACGTTTACAAACAAACTTTTATCCCAGTTAAGAAGCTCGCTAGCACTTTTCAGCTCCATTATAATCTTATAGGACCACATATATAGCGGTGGTCCTACAGGATTATAATGAAGCTGAAAAGTTCCTGTTGCCCAGTGACATGTAGCCCTCCTAACAAGTACTTTTTTTCCTTTAAGACCTTGAAGAAACTTGTATATGCCAAAACCCAAGAAGCAGCTGCCTCCTTAATCCTGTGTAGGAGGACGTAAACTATGGAATCACATCCCTAGGTGTTTCTAATACAATTAAGAGACAAAAAATGTCAAAGCCAGAGAGGTCTAGAAATTCTTTGAAAACATCTACATGTTTAAAAAGATACAAAGTAGCATGGCCAGATACAGTGGCTCATGCCTGTAATCCCAAAACTTTGGAAGGCAGAAGCAAGAGGATCTCTTGATCTCAAAAGTTGACGAACAGCCTGGGCAATTTAGCCAGACCCCGTCACTACTAAATAAAAATTTAAACATTAGTAGGGCATGGTGGCATGTGCCTGTAGTCCCAACTACTCAGGAGGCTGAGGCAGGTGGATTGCTTGAGCCTTGGGAGATTGAGGTCACAGTGAGCCGTGTCTGTGCCACTGTACTCCAACCTGGGAGACAGAGCCAGACCCTGTCTCAAAAAAGAAAAAAAAGAGATACAAAGTAAAGGAAATACAAAGAAGGAAAATATTTGCGACATATATAAAAGGACAGGTTTAATAACCGTAGCATATAATTTATATAAAATCTAAGTACTTTCCGACGTAAAAGGAAAGATGTATACCCTAATACTGAGAAAGATCAAAGGTATGAATATATTTCTTTTTAAAATTTCTTTTTATTTTTAGAAGATTTTTTTTTGGTTTAAACAGGGTCTCTCTGTGTTGCCCAAGCTGGTCTTGAACTCCTGGGCCCGGGCAGTTGTCCCACCTCAGCCTCCCAAAGTGCTGGGATTACAGGTGTGAGTTACCACACCTCACCTGAACATGATATTTCTAAAAGAAGTGACGAGTAGCCAGCAAATAAATGAATACACAATTTCACTATTAATGAAATTCAAATTAAAATGATACACAATTTTTTACCTGTTAAATTGGCAAAAGTGAAAGCAATTTTAATGCTTGGTGATAATAAGGGTGTGCATGTTTGAGGTGTTTGTTGGTTGGGAGGAGCTGAATTTAGAAAACCCTTTTTTTTTGTATGTAACATGTATATTACAGTTTTTATTTAATATGCTGATAAAGTTAACTCTAGTTAAGCCAAAGTTGAAAGTTTTAAGTTTAATTTACTTTTTTAAAATTATTATACTTTAAGTTCTAGGGTACATGTGCACAATGTGCAGGTTTGTTACATATGTATACATGCGCCATGTTGGTGTGCTGCACCCATTAACTCGTCATTTACATTAGGTATATCTCCTAATGCTATCCCTCCCCTCTCCCCCAACCCCATGACAGGCCCCGGTGTGTGATGTTCCCCACCCTGTGTCCAAGTGTTCTCATTGTTCAGTTCCCATCTATGAGTGAGAACATGGCGGTGTTTGGTTTTCTGTCCTTGTGATAGTTTGCTCAGAATGATGGTTAACAGCTTCATCCATGTCCCTACAAATGAAAAGGATGAACTCATCCTTTTTTATGGCTGCATAGTATTCCATGGTGTATATGAGCCACATTTTCTTAATCCAGTCTATCATTGATGGACATTTGGGTTGAGTTCCAAGTCTTTGCTATTGTGAATAATGCCTCAATAAACATACTTGTGCATGTGTCTTTATAGCAGCATGATTTATAATCCTTTGGGTATATGCTCAGTAATGGGATGGCTGGGTCAAATGGCATTTCTAGTTCTAGATCCTTGAGGAATCGCCACACTGTCTTCCACAATGGTTGAACTAGTTTACAGTCCCACCAACAGGGTAAAAGCGTAGAACACCCTTTTATTAGGAGAATTCGGCTAGGCAGATATAAAAGGCCTTAAAAGTGAGCTTATCCTTTGATCCAGTAATGCCCTTTTTTTTTTTTCCAAAGTGAAAATATTTTAATGTTTTCTTTTCTGGTTATGTAAATAATTCATGGTCATAAAAAATTCAAACTATAAAAAAGGGTTAACAAATTATGTAAAAATTACCTAAAAGTCCTACTATTAGAGATAATACTATTAGTATTTTGGGAGCATCCTTCCATATCTCTCTGTCCATATGTAAATAGCCATATGTACTTTTGCATAAATGGAATTATATATTCTCTTTTTGATTATCAGCAGTTTTTTTTGGTAGTCTTAATATATTAGTCACTCCTCCCTACCTCACGGTATTTCTGTTGCTATGGAGTGACTACCTAAAATGGGACAAAAGATGTATGTGCTTTGAAATTATATAGATATTCCTGTATTGCCTTCTAAAACCATAATGCCTAATATCGTAGCCACTAACCACATGTGTCTATTTAAGTTTAAATTAATTAAGGTGAAATAAAATAAAATCTAGCTCCTCAGTTGTATTAGCCACATTTCAAGTAGTCAGCACCCACATATAACCACTGGCTACCGTATTGGACAGTACAGATCAAAGGACATTTCCATCACTACAAAAGGATCTGTTGGATAGCATATAAGGTTATCAGTTTTACTGCTTTTTAATAAAACCATTATTTTTCATGGCAGGTTTCTTTCTGAGAGCTAAGCATAGCATCATCATAGGTTATCGTTTTAATCATCATAGCATGTTCAGCATATCATTCTAAAGATAGGCTTGGAAAAAAAAGTATGACTAAGTAATAGTGTTGCACTCTTGGTGTGTTCCAGATACTATGCTATGCACAGTGTTTTCATGTGGGCCATGTTATAAGCCCCACAGAAGCCCTATCAGGTGAGTATTATTATGGTCCTCATTTTCAGATGGGATATTGAAGCTGAGAAAGTTCAGTAACTTCCCCAAAGTTAGAGAGCTGGGAAGGATGGGGCTGTGATTTGAGCCCTGTCATCTGCTGTTAAATACTGGCCTGGCCTGCCTCTCGGTGTTAGGTAGCTCACTGCTTGCCAACATATCCTCTGCTCTCTTTCTTCCTTTTCAGTTTCTTTACCTGAATACTGTGTATCTACTGTGTAATTTAATTGAACATTTAGATTTTTTTCTTCCGTGAATTGCCGAGGCATATACTTTGCCCAATTTTGTAATAGTTTGATTTAAAAAATCGCACTGTAGGAGCTCTTTGTATTTTACAGCTGTTTCTAGGAATAAATCACAAGGAAGCAATATAAATATTTATATAGAGAAGTTCTTCACTTGTTTATAATAGTGAAGAATTTGAATCACTTAAATGTCAAATAATAGGAGACTAGTTGGTTGAATCAGATATGTTCATAAGGAGAAATACTGTACAACCTTTACAAAATCATGTGATGAAAAAATATTACCCAATATAGGGAAAGGTTAACAATACATTTCTAAATGAAAAAGGCAGACTGCTGAACTGTATATATAGTGTAAATCTATTTGACTTTTTAAAAACTGTAAATATGTGTATGCAGAGCATAGGAAAAAACAGAAAAAAACCCCGTTGCTTCAGAATAACAGGGATTATATTTTGGGGTATTGGGATTCTTAGTGGGTTTTTTTTTTTTTTTTGATACATGAGGTTATTTTTTTTTAATCGCTAAGTTCTCCACCTTGAACACATCTTACCTTATAATTAGGAAAAAAGAAAGATTGACTATATATATGTGTATAGAAAAAATGTTGCAAGTTTTCTAGAAAAAAGTCAATTGTATTTTTTTGTAGTGTGCGTTTTTGGGGCAGTTGATATTAATATAACATTATGCTAGGCTCTGAGGGAAATTCGAAAAGAAAGCAAACACCACAGACACCATTTCAACAAATGTGGTATGATTAAGTTTTTGCTATGTGTTAGACCTTGTGCTGGGTGCATAGGCTGCAGAGGTGAGCAAGAGAAGCTTCATAGTGCCTGGATCTAGTGCTTGCCTTCCAGGAACATACTGTTTAATTGATGAAATTAAGTCAGGCACAGATGAAAAGGTTGGTAAGTAACATGTCCAAAGACCACAAGAGACAGATATAAAGTGCTGTCAGATAACAGCTGGCAAGGTCCTTCAACACGTCCGTTGAGATAAATGATAGAATTCCTTCTAAATTTTAAGGGACCAAAAGGATGTGGGCTGGTGGAAAGGAAAGGTTGATCCAAGCAAAGATACTGTCATGTCCAAAGAAATCAAGAACTTTGTTTTGGATTAGAAGGAGATCTAGTATCTATCTAGAACAGGGCTCCCTGACCTCAGGCTCAGGTTTAGGGGGATCTATGAACGCTGAAACTATATATAAAATATTATGTGCGTGTGCCTTTTTCAAGTGAGACAGTCCATAACTTCCATCAGTGTCTAAAAGGGGATTTCTGCTCTGAAAAGGTTAATAACCTAAATGAATAATGAAAAGTTAGGTTGGTTCGGTTGGCCAATGGGAGGGTGGGTGATAGTTGGGAGACCTTCAGTGCCATATTGAAGAATTTAAAGTTGATGGAATAAAAACATCATCACTTTTTAAACCCCCAAAGTTAAACTATATAACTGTTTCTGCTAATTACTCAGAGAGTAATCACTCAGAAGGGAGTAATTAGCAGAAACAGTTATATAGTTTAGACTTTTGGACAGGATGATGTTCTACCTGAGAGTTGTTCTGGCTAACTTGTTTGTTCCCCCTAATTTTTTGTCTTTATAGGAAATATTTCTTTAAGGACTTATCAAACTGTGTGCAAACAAGGTCTGTTTCCATCTCTCCCCCTTTTATCATGACATCACTAGAAAGCAGTTTATAGTAGTAATGTCTTTGGAGAAAATAATAAACTACGAAGTCTCTTCCATCTAGGTGCTTTCATTATCTGTAACTGGGCAGGCCCTGACTAGAGAAAAAAAAAGAAATTATATTCAAGGACAAAATAGAGACCAGTGTTTGGGCTGGGAAGAACAGAGATTTTATTCTTTAATTTTGAAGGTTGATCATTTGTTACTTTATGCAAAACCTAGTAGCCATTTTTAAATAGTATCTGACCTTGGTCTTTCCCCCTAAAAAAGGCAAGAAAGGTTAAATTCAAAGCTACCTGCACAAATTTCAGACCCATTTTGCCTGAGCTTTTTTGCTTTTGTGAAGAAGTGATCAGACTTGACAGTAGAGTTGTTGGGAGAGTTTGAAAGTATGATATGGGTATGGGGTGAAATTGATTTCCAGCTTAATTAAATCTATTGTGAACTTGTTAGTGAAGCAAATCTACATGTTAATTGTTGTAAAGGAGTTCCCCTTAACTCACTTCCATGGGGCTTTGTGTTATTCTCACCGCCCCCTCCCCTGCCTACCATTCCAGTTGCTTACCCACTCATCCTCAGCATGGCAGGCTCGGCCATTCCTCAACAATGACGTTATTTGTCCTTTTAAAATATTCTGATCACTCATATTTGCTCTCTGTTTCGGACAGCAGTGGAAGGCATTTCAGGAAAAAAAAATGTGTTACTCAAAATAAACATGAAGATAATATTGAGAGGAGTGAAATGAAATAAATTTGCTAGACGGAAAAAGAGAAAAATCCAAAGGAAGGAATGGAAGGCACAAACCCAGTAACATGGTGGCGTGGGTGCTGTCTCCAGGTGAACAAGACAGAACTTGCAGGCAACATGGAATCTCATCTCCCATCCCACTCACGTCCTTTCCACTCGGCCCTGCATTCTCTTCTGCAGGTTTGAGATGGCCCACATAGCCAATGTAGAGCTCTTCAGGAGATATTTTTACAGAAAATCCTGATCACATGGACTCCATTTGTTTATTCTCTTGCCTTTTTTTTTTTTTTAACTTTTTTTTTTTTTTTAAGACAGAGTTTCACTTTGTCGCCCAGGCTGGAATGCAATGGCACAATCTGGGCTCACTGCAACCTCCGCCTCCTGGGTTCAAGCGATTCTCATGCCTCAGCCTCCCAAGTAGCTAGGATTACAGGCACCCATCACCATGCCCAGCTAATTTTTGTAGTTTTAGTAGAGATGGGGTTTCACAATATTGGCCAGGCTGGTCTCAAACTCCTGACCTAAGATGATCCACCTGCCTTGGCCTCCTAAAGTGCTGGGATTACAGGCATGGACCACTGTGCTCAGCCTATTTTTTACTTTTTTTAGAGATGGGGTCTTGCTGTGTTACCCAGGCTGGAGTGTAGTGGCATGATCATAGCTCACTACAGCCTTGAACTCCTCTTGCCATTTTTTTTATCCTTAAGATTTCCATGTCTCACTCTCTTGCCAACTGTTCTCTCTCATTTGGTCCCTTGATTCACTCTAAACTCAAACCCTGATAAAGCAGCTGATCGGTGAAGTGTCTGTGGTTACTAAAGTAGAAGTTAGAGGCAGAACAGTGGCAGAGAGCCCTGGAATCTGGCCCTTGGTAGGTGCTCCACAAATGTTTGTTGAACAAATGAATAAGTGGAGCCAGGTTGTCTATGCCCTAGTCCCAGCTCTCTCACATGCGCTAGTGAGAGAGATATATATATATATATAAAAAAAAATCTCCCTATGCCTCAGTTTCCTCACCTGTAAAATGGGGAAGATCATTATAGGCTTGTAAATGAAATGAATTAATACTTATAAAATGCTTAAATTAGTCCTGGATCAAAGTAAGCTTTCAATAAATTGTAAGCTCTTATGTTCAAGCTCTCAGAACCAGAATACTTGAGATGCAGACAAAACATTACCTCTCTTAAGAGGTTTATTGGGGAAAGTATAGCTGGAGTTAAAATTTTAACCTCTTAGATAAGTCACTGTTCAAGCTACTGGTTTTCATCTCCACCATTCCACCTAAATTGCCACCACCTTGCTGAATTAGACACACTTGACCACCCTTCCTTCTTGGCCTAGTGTTTTTCTGGGATTGTCCGTAACACCAAATATTTCTCTAAACTCACTAAACATCTCTTTTTAATCTCCATTGCAAAATCCTTTTTGTTTACCCGTACTTATTTTTTAACTTTCGTTTTGAAATAATTATAAGTTCACAAGAAATTACAATAATAATATACTGGGAGGACCCAAGTGTCTAGTGTCCTTCAGTGGTAACATCTTGCATAGCTATAGTTCAGTATCAAAACCAGGAAAAATGCATTGGGAAAACTGCAGAGCTTATTAAGATGTCATCAGTTTTATTTGTACGTGTGTGTGTGTGTGTGTGTGTGTGTATGCGTGCCTATGCAATTTTGTCATGTTTAGCTTTGTATAACCACCACTGGAACTGTTTCACTACCACATGGCTCCCTTGTGCTACCTCTTTATAGCTGCAGCTTCTAATCTGTTCTCTGTCTCTATAATTTTATAATTCAAAAATGCTATGTACATGAATCTGTAACCATTTGGCTTGGCTTTCTCCATTCAGCATGATTCCCATGAGATCCATCCAAGTTGTTGAGATTATCGATAGTTCATTCCTTGTTATTGCTGCATTGTGTCCCATGGTACAAGTGTACCATAGTTTGTTTAGCAGTTCACCCACTGAAGGGCATTTGAGTTGTTTCCAGTTTTTGGCTATTACAAATAAAGCTGTTATGAATATTTGTGCACACAGACATACATTGTGTGAGCATAGGTTTTCATTTCTCTGGGATAAATGCCCAAGAGTGGAATTGTTGGGTCATAAGTTAAATGCATGTTTAGCTTTTTAAGAAACTGCCAAACTATTTTCCAGTGTGGCTGTACCATTTTATATTCCGACCAGCAGTATACGAGTAGTATCACTTCTCCACAGCCTTGCCAGCATTTGATGTTGTTTTTACGTTTCACTTTAGTCATGCTGATGGGTGTGTAGTGATACCTCATTGTGGTTTTAGTTGACATTTCTCTACCGGCTAATGATGTGAAAACATCTTTTCGTGTACTTATTTGCTATGTGTGTTATCTTCTTTGGTGAAATGTCTGTCTTTTGCCTTCTCATATAGTTTGGATATTTGTCGCCTCCAAATTTCATGTTGAAATTGAATCCCTGGTATTAGTAGCAGGGCCTGGTGGGAAGTTTGGATCATGGGGAGGATACCTCATAAATCATTTTTATAGTAGCAAGTTCTCACTATATTATTATGAGAATATACCATCCCCTCCTTTCTTTCTTCTTCTCTTACCATGTGATGCCTGCTCCCATTGCCTTCTGCCATGAGTGGAAGCTTCCTGAGGCCCTCACTGGAAGCAGATGCTGATACCATACTTCTTGTACAGTCTGGAGAACTGTGAGCCAAATCAACTTCTTCTCTTTATAAACTACCCAGCCTCAGGTATTCCTTTATCGCAGCACAAATAGATGAAAACAGTCTTTTTCTAATGGGATTATTATTTTACTGTGGAGTTTTAAGAGTCCTTTATATAGTCTAGATACTAGAGTGTTGCCAGAGATGTGGTTTGTAAGTTTTTTCCTATTTTAGCATGTTTTTCTTCCTCTTTGCTGCATGTATTAGTTTCCTATGGCTGCTGTAACAAATTATCACAAACATGGTGGCTAAAAACAACACAAGTTTATTCTCTTATAGTTCTGGAGGCCAGAAGTCTGAAATTTTAGTGAGCCCCAATCAAAGTTTTGGCAGGGCCAAATAACTTCTGGAAGCCTGCCTTTTCCAGGTACTGAAGTGACATTTATGACCCATCCCTCCATCTTCAAAGCCAGCAGTGCAGCATTTTCAAATCTCTCTCTCTCTCCTTCCGTTATCACTTCGCCTCTTGCCTTCTGTGTCAGACATCTCTCTTAGAAGGACATCTGTGATTACATTTAGGGCCCACCTGGATTTGGGATAATCTCTCCATCTCAAGATCCTCAACAAATATTTTTTGCATGAATAAATGATTTGTCTCTTCTGTGTACCTGGATCTCTGTGTAATTCTACACTTACCTTAAATTTCTTAGTATAATAATTGCCATAGCCACACTGGTAGTTAGCATTTCCATTCTCTTTAACTGTCCGTCTTCTTCCTGGCTTTCTTCTCTATAGTAGCCTATGGTGCATTTGTCTATATTAACCAAACCTCGGGACTCTTCAAGCCTTTTGAACTTGCATAAACTGGACATGCTTTAACCACTACCACAGAACTGGGACACAACCGACCTGTGGATAGTTCATAAAACAGTCCTGAATGCAGTCTTACTGCATCAGATACTGTCTTCTCACATCTCTCCATGCCCCATCTCTGACCCACCAACCAGATGGAGAAAAGAGAGGCCCAGTTTGCTCCTGCTATGGGCGTCTCCTTTTTCCTGTAATGGCCAAATGAAGAATAAGTGTCCGTTGAGCATGGTGGGAATAACTGAGGAGATCCTGTATGCCTTATCATAGGAAGTTGTCACTAGTTAAATAAAGTAGAACTGGGAGTAAGAGACTGGTGCAGGAGACAGAAGACACTGTTTTAACAATGCCTTCAACTTTGAACTTATATGCCCTATGATGTGTGTAAGTACCTGCACTTAAGTGAGAATCAAGTCTTCCAAAGTCTCTTCAGGGCTGCCACAGTAAGGAATACCTTGCCTTTCCGGAAACAGCTGTACAGCAGTTATATTCTTTTGACTGCATTGAGATGGGAATGAATGTACACTAGTCCAAGGGTTGTACTCTTCCCTTATTCTGACTCTCAGAGGCAGTATCAGGTTATACTGAGGCATAACCTGCCTGCTTAAGCTCTCCGCCTGAAGGTAGAGTTAATTTTCCTAGGGCCCAGAGCTGCTATCATGGGGCAAGAAGAAAAACGAATGGCCTGTGATAAAGGGAACTTTGAGAATATAATAATTGGTTTGCCATTCCTGGGATGGTAGTCATGGAAGTGTTCCTAAACTTGTTTTTCTCATTGATTTTTTTCAGTTGAGGTATACTTTATATACAGTGAGATGCACAGGTTGTAAATGTATCCTTCAATCTGTTTTGAATAATGCAAACATCTCTGTAATCCATGTCTTTATCAAGATCCAGAAAGTTTTCACCACCTCAGAAAATTTTTTTGTGTACCTCCCCAATCAATCTGCACATCCTCCATGAAGCAACCACTGTTCCAGTTTCTGTCATTGTAGTTTAGTTTTATCTATTCTGGTACTTTGTGCAAAAGGAATCATATAGTATGTGTGCTTTTGTGTGTGACTTCCTTTACTTAGCATGTCTATGAGGCTCATCTATGTTGTCACAGTATCAGCAGTTCCTTTTTATTGCCAACTAGTATTCCATTATATGAATAGGACACAGTTTGTTTATCCATTTTCTTGTTGATGGCCACCTGTGCAGTTTCAGGTTTTGGCTATTAACATTCTTTTTCAAGGTTTTGGTTCTTTTTCAAACTTTCTTTCTTCTTCTTCTTTTTTTTTTTTTTGTAGACACATATTCCCTTCTTTTAAATACTTAGGAGTGGAATTTTGTTATAGACTGTGTGTGTGTTTACTTTTTAAAGAAATTTCCAAAACGTTTTTCATAATGATTGTGCCATTTTACATAGAGTACTTCTAAACTCTTATTGTCTCACATAGAGTAGAAATTGTGGGACAGGGTGACATCCAGTCTGGTTACCTTTAGCTATTGGGACTCTAGAGGATAATTTCTATAATTTTTAGAGAAGCAAAGGAATTTCAGTGAGGAAAGGATTGTAATAAAGGATCTGTAAGTGTTATTTAGTCCCCTACCTTTTTGCAAATATGTATTCTATCTCTGAAAAGACACATAGACCCTGGCACTTCAAGAACAGTGGTCAGTCACAGTCTCCTTTGATCACGTCTATTTCCAATGAGAAGACATCAGGGGCTCTGGACCTATCAAGGGGATTTTTTTTGAGTCTCCCTTAACATGGACACAACACAGAACACGGGCACTAAATACCGTAATGGAACTATATTCCAGAAAAAAGAAAGCTGCACTTCTTTGTTTCAGTCTTTGTACATGTGTATCTTGTTCATGCTGCATCTCTTTCTCTCCTATACTCTCTTCAAGTATGGAGTATTACGTCTTACATTTTCCACTTTGTGTTTCAGGCCAAAGAAGCCCTGGAAAATACTGAAGTTCCTGTTGGCTGTCTTATGGTCTACAACAATGAAGTTGTAGGGAAGGGGAGAAATGAAGTTAACCAAACCAAAAATGTATGTGAGTTGAGCAGTATAATTGCAAACATACAGTAGTGATGGGTGGACTGGAGAGAATTTACCACAGTTGGTGTGAAGGTGAGACTGAATATAGTCCCGTAGCTGCCAGTGGTGGGTAGCTTTTCTTAACGTCTCTCTTTTTCAGTATCATTTTCTTCCTGATTTTGAAAGTGATACATGTTGATTTTTTTTATTGTGGAAAATTCAGAACAATTTAATGAAGCCATAAAATCTTAGTGAATAATTTTCTGTTTCATAGAGTTTTACTCTAATGCTTGAGTGAAACCCAAGAGGGGATTTTATTTCATCAGAATGTCAGCATGGAAGAAACAAGTCTGTCTCTACTTTAAGCCAATCTAATATATGAAATTTTCATTTTATAAAATAGGTCAATTTAACTCATAATACATTCCTTTTTTAGTACCTTTAAATAATATTTTCATCCTAGTAAGTTAAAAAAGTATCCTCAATGTATAGCTTTGGAGGGAGGTATGAGGATTATATAAAGGAAGCTATTTCTTTATCAGATAATTCAACAAAATAGGGTCTTCAACACCAGCTGCCTCTGTAGCTACATGTAGCATGTACATTTTAATAGCTTGTATGACTTTTATTGTGGTTAGGTTGGGAAGTTCATGGTTCAAGGCAATGCTTCTTAAATGTGGTATCACAATAGTGTGTCATGATAAGTATACTTGGGAAGTAAACTACCAAATTTTATGATTACAAAAATTCCTAGGTGGACTCAAAGATCACTTATACCTGTAATGCCATTCACACAGACTTTTATCTTGTCATATGATTTTGGGAGCCAGAGAATAAGCTGGTGTTGATACCAGGGCTGTGGGAACTAGTTCATCTATCAATCACATCTATTGAAAAGAAAACTGATATTTAGCAAAACACATGTAAAATAGGAATCCAGATTCACAAATCATTTATTTACTTATTTATTTTTAGCCATAAAATAGAACAGGATTATATTTTAATACGTAACTTCTGTACAACCAAAAAAATAAAACACCACAGTAAAATAAACTGGAATAAACATGGTATTTCATTTGCAATGCTTGACAAAATGTTCACATCCTTAATCAGAAATGAGTTCTTAGAAATCAGTAACAAAGAGACTAATATTACAAGGGAAGTGAAAATAAAAGGAACAGAGGAAAATGAAATAACAACCAATAAGGCTACATGAAGATGATCTAACTTAACTTTAACAGAAGAAAAAAGCAATTTCTTTGTAACATTAGATTATCAGTGATTAAAAATACTGATATCTAATGTTTGAACAGTTTTAGGGAATGGGAAACATTCAAACACTGGGAAAGCTTACATTGATTATAGGGAATTTACTCAAAATGTAGATTTTGCATATACTTCGCCCCAGCAGTTCCAATCAACGGGAACTGTTCCGACAAAGTAGTTGGACAATTCAGATTTATATATAACCATGTTCACTGCATAGAAAATCTGTAGTTAATATGTCAGCCCCCCAAAAAAACTTTTTTATCAATTTGCTTATGAAAAATAGTAGATCGAAGTGTAGAATTAGAAAGAAAAAAGACACTTAAATAAAAATATAGTATTTCACAAAATTCTTTGCCCTTTGAATTCTTGAAAAAGACAACTTTTTAATGAATCAGTTTTAAATTTACCCTGTAATAAGTGAGAAGCATGAATATATGTAAGTCATACTTTTAATTTTTATTTATTTATTTATTTATTTTACTATGGAAATGCTTTTATAGAGGTGAACACACAGCAAGAACAGCAAGTGCCCACACAGACATGACTATCACAGAACACATTGTGGGCAAATGAAGAATTCATACCGCCCCCGCCCTTAACCCAGTAGCAGAAGGCTCTACGCCCCCATTTCCTCAGTCCACTTCTCAGACTCTCCCTCCTCCTCAACAGTGGCATCCTGATACTGTTGGTACTCTGATACCAGGTCATTCTCAGCCCCAGTGAATTCCATCTCATTCTTGCCCTCGCCCGTGTACCAGTGCAGGAAGGCCTTGCACCTGAACATGGCTGTGAACTGCTCTGAGACGTGTCTGAGCAGCTCCTGGATGGCCGTGTTGTTACTGATGAAAGTGGTGGACGTTTTTAGCCCTGCGGATGGGATGTCCCAGAAAGCTGTTTTCCCATTGTAGGGGATCCAGTCAGCAAAGTAGCTGCTGTTCTTGGTTTGGACATTAAGCATTTTCTCCTCTACCTCCCTCATGGACATCCAGCCCCTGAAAATGGCAGCCTCTGTTAGGTAGAGGCCATACTGGGGGTCATAGGCAGCCATCATGTTCTTGGCATCAGACATCTGCTGGGGGAGTTCAGCCACTGTCAGGGCCTTCTTTGTTGTTTAAATGCTCATTTTGAAATACCTGTTTAAAATTTCAAATACAGAAAGTAGAAGCAGTTCTATCTCATTTCTCTATGCAGAACTATTAAAATTTTGCCATATTCTTCCAGACAGTTTTCTTTCATATAAATCATGTAACAATATACAAATATATACAGTCTTTTAATTTTAACTCACATGTGCAATAATTTCAAACAATGTTAAAATAATTACCATTATAACACTGAGAAGTATTATAACTGCCAGGGTAGTCATTCCCATATAGAATTAACATTTTTAAATTAGCCGTTACCTTTTCAGTTAGAAAAAACAGAAGCATGTACACAAAGCTCTGCAAACAATTAGTTGATGTTTGTTGAAAAATGACATAATTTTAAATATCAATTTAAAATACTGTAAAACATACAAAAATTCTTTTTGAAAAAGATGTTTTGAAGAATTTTTAAAAATGTTTTAATTACATTCATGTTGAATCACAAAGCAGTTATTAAGAGGATATTAAAACATGAGATAAGTAATAAACATAATACAGCAATTAATGAATGTATAGATACTTATTTAGGAGTAGAATTCTGTATTTTAAATCGTGGTCAAATTTTCCAATTTGCATTTTGTGTATGGTGTCTTAAGATGAGAACTTTGAATGTCCTAACAATACCCATCTAACCCCATCCAGTGACCGGGGTTTCTTCTACATGCTGAAATTAACCTGGGTTTATTTTGTTATTTCGTGTCATAAAGAAGATTACTGTATAACTACAGCATAGAAAGACTCTTGACCCCAAATGAGAAGACCTGAGTTCTACTTTTGGATCTGATACCACCACCACCACCCAGTCGCCACCACCACCTCCTCTCCCAGCTGTATGTGATTAACACATGCCAGCTTTGCTTAGCTTCTTTTTCTTTAGTAGTAAGAGAGTTGACTGAGATGATTGAGTTCAGCAATTGTTTATTGAGAGCTGTAGGGAGATTTAATTCCATAATTCTAAATCTGATTTTTTGAAAGCACCTAAGTTGGGGAAACCTTTTTTTTTTTTTTTTTTTTTTAAACTCTCCACTTAGCTTTGGTGTGCAGCCAGGTTTGGGAACCTCTTCTCTAAAGTACCTTCCATCTCTGATAATTAGTTCTGTGATTCACCCATGTATCCCCTTGGCCAGCTCCGCTCCCATCTGCCTCTAGCTTCCATGGCATCTTGGGCCACTGTGCTAGCACTTTTCATACCCTGCCCTATCTCACAGGTAAATGAGCCCCACCAGATTTTATGCTTGTTGAGGACAGAGACTTTTTATCCTACACAGAATTTATTTAGCCCAGTGGCTTGTGCATAGTTAATACTCAGTGTAAATTATTGATAAATACTATTGTCATGAATATTATAAATAATTATTCCATATAGAATCTATGATTCACTTTAAGCTATTTTAGTAAGGGAGAAAGAAAAGGAGACAAGAGCTAGCAGAGTACATGTGTAGTATTATGTGGCACCATGCTTCATGTAATTCAGATTTATAAGGTTTATAAGTGTAGATACCAGTGTATACCATTTTACATATGGGGAATCCTAGACTTACAGAAATTAAGTTACTTGCCTAAGTCCACATAATTAGTAATGTCACTGTCAAAATTCAAATTTAAATGTAGTCAGTTCCACATGCTATGTGATTTCTCCTATCCTCTACTGCTTCCCATGAAGTGTCTGAAACCAATACCAAATCTCTACTTCTCTAGAGTCTTCCGGTATATAAAACCTCATTCCCCAAAAGTGTAAGAGATGACATTCCAGTGAACTTAATGTAGATTTGCTTGGAGTGAGGTCAGTGACAGCCTTGAACATATATTTGAAACTAGAGCACAAGCTTATGAAAATTTTGCTCCCCCTGAAATATTCAGAAACCATAGACTTTATCTTTTTTTCTTTGTTTTTTAGACTTACCTTCTCCATGGCATTTTAATTGAAAGAGTTTTCCCTAAGGTACTTAGGTACTTAACTAAAAATACAGCATGATTCCTGTGGCATCTCTGATTAGATGTCTTTCGCAAGTGAGGTTATGGTACTTGAATTGGGGAATACATTGTCCACTGCTAAGGGTGTCTTGAAACTGTATTCATTAAAATATTGGCAGAAAGGATAGGTGCATATTTTGTACTTAGTTTTTGTATATTTGTAAAATAGTAGTCACATGAAGCAAACAGCATCAGTGCAAGCCCCTTTCTCTTTTCAGGCTACTCGACATGCAGAAATGGTGGCCATCGATCAGGTCCTCGATTGGTGTCGTCAAAGTGGCAAGAGTCCCTCTGAAGTATTTGAACACACTGTGTTGTATGTCACTGTGGAGCCGTGCATTATGTGTGCAGCTGCTCTCCGCCTGATGAGTATCCTTTGACTTCATGAGTTAATGTATTGTACCATTCGTGTGAACAAGAGAGTGGCCAAACACGTAGCCTGTTTTCCAAAATATGAAAACACAGACTTAGGAAACACCTTGTAAAATATAGTGTGTCTTAGCCAAAAAAAGGAAAGCTTTTTAAATAGTAAAATGACCTATTTCTTTTCATATCAATAAACATGGAATGATTAAACAAATCATCTAGAGAAAGAAAATATTAGAACTGTCTTAAACAGTTACATAAAGATAAATCATAAATTAAGTTGAAGTGGATTATAAAACAGTTTGCAAAGGAAAAGTCCTAAAGAATATGCAGCTAAGTTTTGCCTTTGGATAATGGATTATGAATGGTTTAAATTTTTTTTTCTCTGTTTATCTGGTTGGTTTGTTTGCCATGAATACTAATGTATCAAACATTATCAGTAAAAAGTAAATAAGAAGTAAGAAATCCTTTATGATATTCTGATTGTAAATGGAAAATGAGTAAAGTTACAGCTCTTTGGATTGTCTTGCATGGATTAAGCAACTTAAATAGTGCAGAGACTCTGTAGGGACTTCTAAAGATCTTTTTAAAAAATTATTTGAAAATTGAAAAACTCAGTTTTTTAGTTCCTTATTTTTTATGTACTTATTTTACTATGTACGGATGGATAATTTTAACACTTTAAAAATAATACAGAGGTTTTTGGGTATGATAAAATGTACAGTCTCTATAAAAGGGTTGTTATAGGCAACTTAGAATTCTCTCCTCATCCTGCCTTACAGAGTGGCTAAGCTTTAGTCTATTTTGTATTAGGGCACAGGTTATATTTTATTTGAGGCAAGAACAGGGAAGAATCTGTTATTTCTAAAAGGTGAAAATCCCTGGATTAAATTTCTGCATCCTTTCTGGCTCTGACTCCCTAATGATTCTGAAAAAGTGATTTAGGAAAGAGCAGAGAGAGCCCTGAACTGTGAACTTTAAGCAAACACATACTCAGTTTTCATTCTGTTTGCAGTTGTTAAATGTCAATTTCTCAATACTTTAACCCCTTTTCTTCTGTGTAGCTGGATTGTATGGTTTATAAGACGAATCCTAAGCTTCGCTGTTTTGAAGAGTAGCATGAGCGTTCCTCTCCAGGATGGCTAGTATAAACCTACTCTGATTTTGTCACGATACATACTTGAAATGTACATTCTATGCAGGACCTTAATTCTGTCTTATAAATCCCGCTGGTTGTATATGGCTGTCAGAATGAACGATTTGGTGGTTGTGGCTCTGTTCTAAATATTGCCTCTGCTGACCTACCAAACACTGGGAGACCATTTCAGGTAATACAAACTGCTTATGCTTTTTCTTTCTTGCTAATTATTTTCATCTCTTTATGGGCTTGTGAATAACTAGTGTGTGGCCAGTATACGAAGAAACGATGATAGAATCAGACATCTTTGATCTCAGGGCCTCTGGTGGAGTTCATTTATGCCTCAGTATAAGATGACAGGGAAGAGTTTCTGGATGAGTGCCTACCTCTCTTCATTAACAGACTCCCTCCTGAAGGAGAGTCCACCCTTCCCAGCTGACTCCGAACACTCTTCACCAACACCGTTAGGTATGCCTGAAGACACTCTCGCTGTTGGAGTTTTTATTCAACGAACATTACCAGCTCTATGCTCTACCAAGTTTGGTGATGCTTGGCCTGTGTCAGTGACGCTAGAGACTATTTACAGCACACACAATATTTTTGCACAAATTTAATCATTTTGCTTGATTGCCACATCCTTATTTTAGTATCTAGCAATCACTGTATTTTCATGTCTTTTTTTGTGTGTCTTTTTAATGTTGAAATTTCCCCCAGACTTAAGAATCCATGTCTTTAGTCTCCTAGAAATTCTCCTTTCCCTTTAATCTTGCCACTTCTCCCAAAGTTTTTATGGGTCAGACTATGAACAAAAGGAATTTGTATTTCAGAGTTTGGCCTGTAACTATACCCCTACTTTCATTAATTGGTTTGATTGTTTTTCTCTCCAAGATGTAAGGTTAATGTAAAAGTATTGTGCTTTAAAAAGAAAAAGCTTTAACAGATGCTGGATATGGCTGGGCAGTTCACTTCAAAAACCTCGGGTTCCTAGAATACTTTAAGGACCTATGAAGGACTAAATTTGGCTGAGTCTCACTGAGAACGAGTTTTTAAAACGTTCTCGAGTTTTCTAGCTCAACATTAGCTTTCCTATCAACTTCTGTGCATTTGAGAATAGATGCTGTTTAACATTACATCAGAAAAGAAATTGTAATGCAATGATGGAGAGTAAAGGATACAATTGGTTTGATCATTAAAGACATTTAGAAAGTGATTTGATTTTTCCAATCACTTCTATTAGTAGCTCAAATTTTGCTTACATAACTCTTTGCAAATGAATTGCTGACTCCATATTTCCTTTATGAGAATGATCTAAATAATTTTTCAGTTTCTGGGCAGAACAAAGATGAGCCTTTTGATGTCATACATGGGTGGAATATTTCTCTCCAACATGTCAGTGACATGAGGGCACAAACACAGTCCTTTCTCACACATCTTTGTAGTCAATGCAGCAGAACCAAAACAAGTTCATTTGCAGTGTATATACCTAGCCACATCGGCTGAGCTGCAAATCAATGCCTGTGGCTTGCAGCCATATCTCCAGGCTGAATGCCAAATTATGGTTTTTTTAAAGGTGCTTTTAGATTCTAAGGAAAACAGTGGTGGCCCAGGCTCTGAATGCTGGGTATTCTTTTTTTTTTATTCGTCTGGGCTTAGGAGGCAGCAGGTGATTGGGAGGTGGGATACTGTTTCTTACTGCAGAATTACAGATTCTTTTCATGCTATATTATAAGCAGCATTAAAATTTCTAGAGGCCTACAGAACTATTCTTTTCAAAGAAGATGGTGATTAATTATAACACCTGCTCTGTTTTTTAAAATTTTTGTTTTATGGCCGGGTGCAGTGGCTCATGCCTGTAATCCCAGCACTTTGGGAGGCCAAGGCGAGCAGATCATGAGGTCAGGAGATCGAGACCATCCTGGCTAACACAGTGAAAACCCGTCTCTACTAAAAATACAAAAAATTAGCCGGGCATGGTGGCGGGCGCCTGTGATCCCAGCTACTTGGGAGGCCGAGGCAGGAGAATGGCCTGAACCCGGGAGGCAGAGCTCACAGTGAGTGAGCCGAGATTGCGCCACTGCACTCCAGCCTGGGCGACAGAGTGAGACTGTCTCAAAAAAAAAAATTATTATGAATGTTTGCTTTTTATTAACACCACAAATTTGTTGCTATAATGGATACTTGAAAATGTAAATAATAAATTATCTCGGTGTGTTAGAGCGGTGCAGTTTCCTTCGAGGCCTGTAACTCAGCAGTTCTCATCCCGGACTGCCCATTAGAATCATCTGGAGGCTTCTGTGCCTGACTCTGCTCAGTCCCTGCCCCAGACCATCTGAATCAGAAGGCAGGGGGCCAACAGTGCTGTGTTTCCAGAGAGTTCCAACTGGTTCTCCTGAGCAGCAAGGGTTGAGAACCACTGCTCTCATCCCACGTAAGAGGAGAGGGCTCTGAGTGTGCGAGTGGAGTGGAGGGGGACCTCTGGGGAGCTCCAGCACTTAACACAGCAGGAAGCAGGGGGCAGCTGTGACGGGACTGGCTGGCAGTGGTTAGGATGGTAAAACGCTGAGAAGCCAAGGGAGGCAAGAGTGGTCAGACAGAGCAGGTGTGGCCAGTTGCCTCCAGGACTGCAGAGTTGAGGAATCTGAAAGGAGGCCAGTGTTTTGGTCAGAAGGGACCTGGGGATTTCTGAGAAGGCAGACTCAGTGAAGTGCTGGGAACTCAAGCCAGTGAAGATGAGGCCACTGAGGAGTGAAGGCAGGAGCAGGGTGTCAGCCTTTGACGGGACAGGGTGGATGGAAGGTTATTTGTTATGGCGAAGGTTTATGCAGGTGTCGGAGGCCCAGGCAAGGGCAGACTGAAGACACAGGAGAATGGGAGGTTCGTTCTGAACAGCATCTCACAGTAGCTGGTCCTCCTGTCCTCTGTGCCTATGCTTTCTGGCTCCTTCTTTCCAGATGCTCATTGTGTCTCTTCATGCACTTCAGAAGGGTGCTTGGTTTTAAGTCCAAACTCTTCTGACAAGCTTTCAAAGCCGTACATATTTTTTACCCCAATTTTTTGTCTTTCTTTCCTTATGCTTCCTTAATAGTCTCCTCCTCTGTCAGCTGATTTCCTCACACACAACCCAGGCTTCTTCTTGCCCTTTCCCTGAAATGCTCTGCTTAGCCTCTTTAAATATTCTCTATCTCTAAGGCAAGTTCAAGTTTCATGTTCTTCAGGTAATATTTCATATGATAACACTCCTTACTGATAGCACAATTTCTTATTTATTCTTTCACATGTTATGATTTCTTTTCCCCAGTTAGATGCTAAAGATAGAACAAGCTGAATTTTATTTTTTAAAATCCTCTGTAGCAAGGGTTGATAAACTTTTTCTGCAAAGGGTTAACTAGTAAATATTTCACCCTTTGTGAGCCGCTTACGTCTCTGTCACCTAGTCTTTTTTTTTCTTTAACAAAGCTTTTAAGATATAAAAACCATTCTTAGCTCACAGTTCTCAGCTATGGAACGGATTTGGTCCACCAAGTATAATTTGCCAACCCTAGCTCTATAGCATGGAATGCTTAATGGGCCACTAGTAAATAGGAGCAGATAAAAATAACTAATGCTTAATGAGCACTTATGATGTGCCTGGTATTTAACAGGTATTATCTCACTTAATCCTCACAAAATCCCTCTGAAGTAAGTGCTATTATTGCCAGCATTGTATAAATAAGGCATGGAGAGTTTAAGTGCCTAACCCAAGATCACAAAGCTGGTAACTTCTATAATAGTTAATGGATGAATAACAGTTGATTGGGAGTGATGCCTAATAACAGTTGATTGGGAGTAATGAAAAAGATGATATATCAAACATCTTTTGGAAGTGTACCTCCTTACCCATGTTACTAATATCCCCAAAGTTGATTAACATCTGAAATCTGTTTACATAATCATGTATATATATGTTGTTTTTATGGGATACAGCACACATTTTCATAGGCCTATGTTTATTCTCAACTTTCTCATTCCATCAGTGTATCCCTGGATATCGGGCTGAGGAAGCAGTGGAAATGTTAAAGACCTTCTACAAACAAGAAAATCCAAATGGTCAGTTTTCTGTTGTAGATAATGTCCTTCCCTTAAATCCATACAAAGAGAATCTGCTATGAGCTTACCTCTTCATTTTCTTTTTCTTTTCTATTCTTTTCACAGCACCAAAATCGAAAGTTCGGAAAAAGGAATGTCAGAAATCTTGAACATGTTCTGATGAAAGAACCAAGTGACCCAAAGTGACCTGGACAAGATTCATAGACTGAAAGCTGTTGACATCGTTGAATCATATGTTTATATATTGTTTTTAATCTGCGGGAAAATGGTGTCTCTCATCATTTGCTCTGTTAAGGGAACAAATTAGCACTTTTTAGAAGTCTGACAATTGTAAACAGTTATTAGCTTTTCCAGAAGCTGATTGCCATTTTAAGATGGGGGAAAATTAAGGTTTGAGGTTTTAGAAATTAGCAAGTAGTGCATACCCTTCTAGCCACAAGTGCCCAGTCCAGGCAAGTGCCGACTTCTTAGAGAATGTGTGGCCAGACCCAGGGACCTGGAGTGTGTTTGGACTGCAGTTTGCCACCCTGAGAACACCTTCTCCAGGATTGGCATTTCAGAATCAGATTCTTCATTTTTTGCAGCTACGATGTTCTTCCAGGGCACTGGGGGCTGTGACTTCTCTCTAAATTGTATATAAGTTGTGTATATAGAGACCATAATTATATGGTCCTTAGAAAAGACTTTGCTTTTATAAAGCATTTAGAAAAAATGCATACTTTTAAAACAAGTGCTTGAGTTGTCACTTAAAAATTATAGCATATTGCTATAATAAAACCTTATTTATGTCTTATTTGAAGATGAATAGTCTTAAAAGATAAAGACATAAAAGGGACAATTGTTATTGAGCAAAAAACCAAATTATCCCACCCTCGTGGAGCTTATATTCTAGCAAGGGGAGAGGGATATGATAGATTACACAGTTTATTGGAGGACAATAAGAGTTACGGCAAAAAGCAAAAGGAACACAGGGTAAAGGGGATAGGTGCCATTTGGTCGTGAGAATGCTGACTGAAAAATAGAATGGTCAATTTAATCTGAAACAAACGGTTATTTCTTTTAAAATCCATATAATAAATTTAAAATCTAAAATGTAAAATTTTGAACACAACACTGGAAAGGGTATCCACAGCAGGAAGTCCCCAGTTCACCTCCATGACTACAGGGCAGTTTTGCACAGCCCTCTGGACGCACTGTGTGCCTCTGCCCAGAAGGGGGCCTCGCCGTTCCACCAGAAGCTCAGCTCCAGGCCCTGGAGGGGCTGCTGCTCCTCAGTTGCATTTCTTCAGTAGATTCATTTCCTTGATGCAAAGCATCTGTATTTGTTGGTTCTGTCATTTGAGCGATGTCTCTGACTTGTTTGTTTTGAATTACATTACAGGCTGGAATGTAATTGTGGTGAAAGTATTTTTATATTGCTGAGAGTAGCAGCTAATCACAGTTACATGCTTCAGAGGACTTATAATTGCTTGGTTTTGTGTGTGTGTGTGTGTGTGTTTTTAACTGCATTTGAAAAGTTTTATGGAGAATATGCATGATTTTAAATCTGTGATAATGTTACATGCACCTTCAATTTCATCCACTTTAAAAATTATCTTATTGAATTTTAGTGCTTCTACTAGTTTGTTCCTTTTTGCAGTTGGTCGTAATTCATTTCTGGCTTCTTATGCTTTCCTGCAAGCAGATTTCATTGCATTTATTGTGTTCATATCATTTTCTGGGGGATTATTTGTAGGACAACCAACCTGGAGTTTTGCCTCTGTAGAGTACCACCCAGTAAGTCTGGCTGAGCATCTTATGTCCAGTAGGTTCTTGGTAAACATTTGCTAAATGAAATTACTGATTGAAATTTGGGGAAAAGTGAATAAGAAGACTATCTAGGACAAAAAGCCAAAGCCGAAAATAGTATATGAGCATTCTAGCCCAGAGACTGTCGCTACTAAAAGAATGAAGGAAATAATAAAGTGATAGACAGGGAAGGATAGAAAAGACTTAACAATATACATATGTTCCGTCTTTGCTGTTTTGGAGAATGGTGGATAAGTAGTGTTTCCTGATTCTGAAGCATAGCTGAACAATTTAATTGTGGTTTACCATCTTTTTGGTTCCCTCTTCAGTAATTAACCTATCGAAAATCTGTCCTAAATGTTTGGACTGGGGCACAGTTCCCTCCATCGCTTTGGGGGAAAATCATTAATATGGCATACTGCAGATTGGAGGGCAGGACCACTGAGGGTGTCATAGACATTAGCTCTGTGGAATTCTGCTAGCAATTTCCAAGTGACGATGAGGAATTATGGATATATGTTGAGGTCATTCAGCTTCCTGAGTACCACATTCCCCAGCTACTTAGACACGGGTTAAAATATTAAGATGTCCTAGTTCAACAGCTTGAATTCCATTGATTGATACTGATAGTGCCTGTCCAAGACACCAGCTGAAAGACTTGTTTTGTGTACGAAATAGTTCTGAAAGTGGTGAGATACAAAAAGGTTTTAGAATCACTGCCCTGTTGAGAGAAATTAGGGGGAAATGATTACATTTAGAAGCTGCTAGAGTTATCCAGTGTTTGCTGGTCTTTGCAACAAACTGTGGAGAATGGGTGGTATGTAATGCTTTGGTAGGCTTCAATCACTGATAAAAGATCATGTTAAAATATCTTTGTGCTTTCTTGTTACTTGGCACAACCATCTCTTCCTGTGTTGTATTTGGAGTATCATGGAGAGAAAATAGATGGCCAAGAGCTTCAGTGTAGGCAAGAACTCTTAATTTTTCTTTAAACTTTTTACTGGGAAAAGTATATATATATAAAATACACACACACACACACACACACACACAAACACACACACCATGGCCCTTTACCCCGAAATGCTTCAGTATAGTTATTGACTTAAGTAAATTTAACATTGATATACTTGAATCTATCATTTGTATTCCAGTTTTGTCAGCTGACCCAATAATGTCCTGTAAAGAAGTTCTCCCACTACCCTATAATCCCAGGTCCAGTCTAGGGTCCAGCATTACATTTACTTGTCTTGAATCCAGCTTTTTTTTTTTTTTTTTTTTTTTTTTGAGATAGGTCTCTGTCGTCCAGTGGCATGATCACAGCTCACTGCAGCCTCAACCTGGCTCAAGCAATCCTTCCTCCTCAGCCTCCTGAGTAGCTGGGACCACAGACTCATGTCACCACACCTAATTTTTTTTTTTTTTTTTTTTTTTGTAGAGACAAGGTCTCACTATGTTGCCCAGGCTGGTCTTGAACTCCTAGGCTGAAGCAATCCTCCTTCCTTGGCCTCCCAAAGCACTGGGATTATAGACGTGAGCCACTGCACCAGTCTGCCTTTAGCTTCTTTTAGTCTAGAACATTTTCACTGGCTTTCTTTGTCTTTTATGACATTGACATTTTTAAATAATACAGTCATTTTGCCTCCTCTCTGTTTTCTTCTTCTTTTTTTAAATAATAGAATGGTCCTTGTTTTAAATTTATTTGATGTTTTCTTATGATTAGATTCAGGTGCTGGGTGATGTTAAGTTCCTCACAGGATATCACATCTGGAGGCACACAAAGGCCGTCACACCAAGGTGATGTCAATTTTGGTCATCTGGTCAAGGTGTTGTCCTATTCCTTCACTATATAATTACTTTTTTTCTCTGTTGCAATGAATAAGCAGTCTGTGGGAAGAGGAGCTGTTACATTTTAAACAGAAAATGTATTTGACACTGATGGAAAGGAGAGAAGGAAAATTAATGACATAAATTTCAAAGCAACTATTAAATTATTTGATTGCATTCCTCCTCTTTTACTGTCTGCCAAAATTGATAAAAAAATTTTTCTAATAAGAATGTTTTAAATAGTGATATCTTAATAAGCATCAAAATTAAGCCTGAGAAATAAATTCTTTCCTTCCTAATTTCCTCCTCAGCAAAAGTAATAATTATATAAATTTCATTATGCCTGATAAGATAGGGTTTTGGAAAATAGACCTAAGATGTTTCTGATACTGCAGATGACCTATGGTGATCCAATGGGATAAACACTCTAGGCAGGTTGTCATTTGGTCATAAAATATGAGTTATCTTGGGTTTCCATAGAGACATCTAGACTTAAAATGTTGTAAGCACTGCTACTTTCAAAACGTCAGTAAAAATAGCAAAAGCCAAAGCTCTTGAAAAAATTACTTAAATCTTTTTTAAAAGTAGTATAGCGCCTTGTTAAAAATCTGTGGTGATGCCAAAGCTTGTCTTTCCCAGTGGTCCTACGTGAACTGGCCTTGAATAGCCCCAGGGAAAACAGACACCAGGAACTGGTTTCTCTGCCTTTTGGCAAAGGAATAAGACTACATTGACTTCATCTATGAAGACAACCGCCAACTATTTCCTTTGTAAATTACTAATTTTGTGTAGTGAGGAAAGGAGCGATGGGCGACGTGATTTTTATGGGTTAGACTGGTATAAGTTCTGCTGAAAGTTTGACATCTTTAGGATCTTACATTTTCTTCAAGTTGAGCTAACGAAAACAGGCTCGTGACTATTTATCACCTGATTTCTAAGTGGATATTGGGTTGAACACCACATATCCATGACTCTTAAGGAGGCTTCATGGTGTAGTTTGACAAAGGCTCTCTCCTTGACCAAACTTCAGTCAGGCCCTAAGTCCTCTTTTTAACCAGGCCTCCACCTTGGCCCCCATTCTTGATGGGCCTATACAGCCTAGCTTTAGCAAGAATCCTGCTAAGCTAGTTTAGAGAGAATCCCACATCCCCAATATCTATGAAATTTCTCATCCCCTACTTTTGATGTGTAAGTCCTTGGCCTCCCTTCAACGAGAAGCCTGTTAAGTTCATTTTGCAAGAACTCTACTCTTGATATCTCCTCTTAGTAATTTCCTAATCACTGACCCCCTCACTCTGCCCATTAGTTATAAACCCCCACATGTTCTGGTTGTATTCAGAGTTGAGCCTGATCTCTTCCTCTTGTTGGGATAGTTTTAAAACCTGCGATAGTTTTAAAACCTATCACTGTAGTCCTGAATTAAGTCTTCCTTACCTTAACAAGTGTCAAAATAAATTTTTCTTTAACATGTTGAAGCATGAACTTGAGAATCTAGAGCAGGAGTCCACAAAGTATGGCCCATGGGCCATATCCAGCCCGCTGCCGGTTTCGGTACCACTCATGACTTAAAAATGGGTCTTACAATTCTGAGTGATTGAAAAAAAATCAAAAGAAGGATAACATTTAGTGACCCATGAACCTTATATGGCAATCAAATTTCAGTGTCCATAAATAAAGTTACATTGGATGACAGCCATGCCCATTTGTTTCTGTGTTGTCTGTGGCTGCTCTTGTGCTACAATGGCAGAGTTGAGCAGTGGTGACAAACCATGTGACTCACAAAGCCTAAAATATTTAGTGTCTGGCCCTTCGAGAAAATGTTAGCTGCCCCTGGTCTAGAGTAGGTAAAAGGCTGAGATTGGAAGCTGCTTGTTCAAATTCTGTGATTGGAACCGAATGATGTGGCTCATTGTACAGCTCATTGTGAATTGCTTCAGTACCATGGTTTTGTTTTTTTCCTTTTGAAAAGTTGGTCTATAAATGTAAAGGAAAAATCTAAGATACCAAAATATGTTTTCTGGCTTAGAATGTTTTATTTCCTTATATACATTTTAAGAGAGTGGCAAGGAGAAAAGATAATGTATCATTTTATTTGGGTTTAGAATAAATAATACATTTTATTTATGATCATCATGTTTAAAATATTATTTTCTGTTACTGTCTCTGTTTTACATCAAGTAAGCTGAGGCACAGGGAGATTATGTAACTTGCCCAAGGTCACTGAGTGCTAAGTGATCACATCACTCAGAAGGAGCTAGTTAAACCAATGTAACAGCCTTCAAGTTTTAGTGGCTTAGAACAAAAGCTTATTTTTCTCATGCCTTGCTTCTTGTCCATCTCAGGTCAGGCCAGGAGCCTAGGCTAAAGGAAACTTCACCACCAGGGACATCAGCTGCTGTGGCCAGAGAAGAGAACATGGTGAATAATGCTTCATACCTTAGGGCAGGGCTTCTCAAACTTAAACGTGCATAGGCATCTCCTGGGGAGCTTATTAAATTCACATTCTGATTCAGGAGGTCCTGGAGGGCCTGAGATGCCATGTTTCTATCAACCTTCTAGGTGATGCCCATAGTGCTGGACCATGGGCCACACTTTGAGTAAGGAGGGCTTCCTGGCTTTTGCCCAGAAGTGACACATCACTTTTGCTCTCAAAAGAATTAAAGCAAGTCACATGGCCATGCCCAACTTCAAGGCAGCAGATCCATTATCTACATCAGGGAGAAGAGAATTGGAATTTTTGTGAACAGCTCCAATGAAGAGCAAACAATGTGAAGCTAGGATCTGAATTCAGGCAGGCTGGCCCCAGAGTCTGTGCTCTTAATTATAACTGTATACAGTCATGGGTGTTGGTCCATTCTCTATAAAGAGAATGCCTGCCAGGCAGACAGCTAGTCAGGGAGTTACAGTTGACTTGTGTGACTTGACACTGGGTGACTTAGGCAGCTTTAGAGTTCAGTGCAGCAGTTCTCAGCATGGTGCTGCAACTCTGAAGTGTTTCAATTCATTTTTTTATCTTAAAGTGCCAACATTTATGAATTATTCTTAAATTAAAAACATAGCTGGGAGCAGTGGCTCACACCTGTAATCCCAGCACTTTGGGAGGCCGAGGCAGGTGGATTGCTTGAGCTCCTGAGTTCGAGACCAACCGAAGTAACATGGTGAGGACCTTGTCTTTACAAAAAATACAAAAAATTAACCAGGGTGGTAGAGCGCTCCTGTAGTCCCAGCTACTTGGGAGGCTGAGGTGGGAGGATTGCTTGACCCAGGAAACAGAGGTTGCAATGAGTACCTCTGCGCTCCAGCCTGGGTGACACAGCAAGGCCATGTCTCAAAAGAAAAAATTAATTTTTTTGAGACAGAGTCTCGCTCTGTCACCCAGGCTGGAGTGCAGTGGCACGATCTCGGCTCACTGCAAGCTCCGCCTCCTGGGTTCACGCCATTCTCCTGCCTCAGCCTCCCGAGTAGCTGAGACTACAGGCACCCGCCACCACACCTGGCTAATTTTTTTGTGTTTTTAGTAGAGATGGGGTTTCAGTGTTCACCAGGATGGTTTCGATCTCCTGACCTCGTGGTCCACCCGCCTCGGCCTCCCAAAGTGCTGGGATTACAGGCATGAGCCACCCCGCCCAACCTTTTAATTAATTATTTTTAAAAACATACCTTTTAGTAGAATCAAGCCTCTATACTCTCTCATCTAACATTCTGCTATGCTTTCTTGTTTTGGAGAAGGGGAAGGGTTAAAGGCTGGAACTGCTGGTCTGGAAGAGTCCTAGGCTTGTAGTCAGCACAACAAACTCAATTCCCAGATGGTGTTGGCTGAGAATGTGCAGATATGAGCCTGCTGCCTGTACCCATAACTGGGAACTTCTAATATGGTCATAAACTACTGAGTATTGTGTGTGGGAGTGGTGGGTCTCAGGCCCACATTAAAGTCTTAAATAGAGAAAAATGGACTGGATTACCGTCAGCAGAGTGCTGAGAGAATATTACATCTCCTTTGATTGACCTTTTGATGTCCACAGAAAGCCCACATCCCGTGCCTGCAGCCACCCACTTTGCTGTCACTTCCCAGCTGAAGTGAGGAGGGACTGTTCAGTAACATCGAACTGAGCAAGGTCTCTGTCTACCTCATGGAAAACCTGATCTGGAAATGATAGTTGGAATAAAATAAGATTACTCTTCCATTAAAAGGAAATCCACCCAAAAGAGAGAAATAGTTGTGTATTTCAGTTTTACATAATAATTTCTCGAGATAAGATAACCCATTGCATTAGTTGATTCAGTTACCAATTTAGCTAAGTGTGAGGGAGAACATGGGCCTTGACTTTTTTTCTTTCGGAAAATCAAGTTTGCCATATTGAAAAATGCTGTCAGCTCTGCCCACCGGTTCTGTCATTAATCATGGGAAGAGCTGATCAGGTTTTGATTGTTTCTCCAGAGGCACTTTTGTCATGTAATGCATATATTTCAATTAAAATATGCAGGAGAATGCAAAGTTAATAATTAAGGGAAAATAATAAAGTGTTGCCATTGCTATTAATTACTAAACCAAAACCTACAATGTGATTTTTAAAAATTAATGGAACAGATAGAATTCTACTGTTTGCTAGTTTTAATCCTAATCTCAGAAGGTATTACCAGTTATCTCTCTCGGATGTTTGTGCCCTTTGGAAATGACCTATTACTAACTCCACCAGTAATCCTGACTTCATATACAATTGCTGTCAGCTCTTAATCTAGCTTGGGCTGGCATTGGTAGAAAGTCATTTCTTTCAATGACATTTCTATATTAGAGGCCTGAATAAATGAAGGATGTCTGATTTTTATGTCAGCAATGTCACCATCATGATTCAAATGCTAAAGAATTTCAGGAAAGATTAAATTTCCTCTTGACCTGAGAGGAGTCCCATCCTCTTAGTGATGAGTTCCACAGGTAAGCCTGATACACTGCCTGGGGTTCTCTTATCCTAAGCACATTTATCAGCTTCATAGACCTCAAGGATTATGTTACTTTTCCCCCTCAACGTTCCACAATCTCTATGAAATCTTTCCCAATTACTCCAGCCCACAATAATCGTTTTCTTCAAACTCCTACTTAGTGTCACATAGTTTAATACTCAATTGGTCTCTAATTACAGTACTTAGATTGTAAGCTCCTCAAAAGCAAGGATTTAGCCCAATGATAGGCCCAGAGGTGGTTTCTGTAAATGCTGAGTGATGGATTTGCAGTTCTGGACGGTTTCCAGTAAGCAGGACAAATGGGTGAATTGGCACCACCGAGAGGACGCTGTCGCGGATTACTGGGCAGGCCCTCTGTTTACCGGGGGCTTTGCAAAGGTCATAGCTGCCAGACAGTTGGCCAGCCACAGTGGCTCAGCTTAGGCCCCCGGATGTTTTCCTCCAGCCCATTGGAAACCAACATTTTAGACTAGGGCTTGCAATTATTCAAATTTGGTATTGAGAAGTCAGAAAGAACAAGCAGTAGAGGGGCAGGAAGGTAAAATATTTTATTTTGATTTTTTTTGAGACAGAGTCTTGCTCTGTCACCCAGGCTGGAGTGCACTGGCATGATCTTGGCTCACTACAAGCCCCACCTCCCAGGTTCACGCCATTCTCCTACCGCAGCCTCCTGAGTAGCTGGGACTACAGGCAGCTGCCACCATGCCTGGCTAATTTTTTGTATTTTTAGTAGCGACAGGGTTTCACTGTGTTAGCCAGGATGGTCTCGATCTCCTGACCTCATGATACGCCTGCCTCAGCCTCCCAAAGTTCTGGGATTATAGGCGTGAGCCACCGCGCCTGGCCAGGAAGGTAAAATTTTTATATCTGCTTTGCTAGGAGCTAACTTAACTGTGGAGGCATAAAAATGAAAGGGAGGGCATGTTACATATTTAACAGCAAGTGCTGTGCTGTGTAGACATTTATATAACTCTCTTGCTAGGTTAGTCCAGAAGCTGGATTAATATTTTAATCATATTCTCTTGAGAGGAAAAGGCAGCTGGTGAAATTGTTGGAGGTGACATGCCAATCTACATAGAAACCAAGTGTGGTTTGGAGACCACCATGGAAATAATAACTTCAGTCATTAAGTGGAGAATGAAAGGAAGAAAGAAACCAGATAAGTTTTCCAGGATCAAGAAGTTATTTTTATTATAAACTAACCTTAGGGAGACCATAGGCTTTATTATTATTTCAACATTTAAATTCAAATACTGATGGTTCTGTCTCTTCACTGGTGATTGCTCTTGGCAATAGCAGAGTTAGCAATGAGTGCAATAGAACATCCTTCATCTTTATTTTTAAGTTGTCATTTTAATTGTGGATATAAACTTGTTATGTAGGCAAAGTATGGCAAGGAGTACACAACACGATTCATACAGGCTTTCTCCTGTGAACTTGACTACCCACGGCCTGAATTCTAACAGTTGGCATAAGTTCGCTGGCATCCTGAAATCTAAAGGAAAAGGCCCTTCTCCTTTTTTGTTTCCCTGCAGACATAGATAACACCAAATCTTTACAATGGTCTGTAACTGGCACTAGCAACAAGCGTCTGGAGTATAACATGGGTTAGGCTCTGGGAAAGTTATCTTTTGCTTGGGAATGCCCATCCAGTGGAAATTGATGTTTATATTATTAACTGGGAATTTGTTTGTGCTTCTGAATTTTGTGGGATTAAGACTGGTGCTATGATATTCTCATGTGTTCTGTTGACCCTTAGGTATTTTAGAAAAGAGGAAACTGAGAGTCTTAGGGTTGAAATAATCAAACTTTGGAGGTGCTAAGGCGCTACTCCAATTATATTGGCAGATGGCCCAGGGTGCAGCTGCTAAAGAATGATCCCAGAGTCCACCCAGATCCCCAAATACCATCTCTTCTGCCTGTAACTGAGCCAGTAAAAGGAAAAAGGGTAGAGCAGAACTTTGGACTGAGATTTCTCTGTGGGAGCAACAGATTGAATTGATAATGGGAAAATGTTCATATTGTTAACGTTTATAAGGTGGCAGTAAATTTCAAGAATTTTATAGTGCTGGCATATTATTTGGGCCATATTTTCATCTGGTGCTCTTTGTTCACCCTGCTTGGTCGGGTAACATACTGAGAGGATTTGAGGTGAGCAAGATAATTGGGGCTCATCGTGGCATTGTGGCTGATGTAATCAATGTCCTGATCTGTTTCAGCAGCTTCTGGGGGCCACAACAAAGACACATTGATGAAGACCCTCTCTTTAACATTGGGAGGATATGGAGGAAGAGAGGTAAGGACTGAGGAAGTGGTTCCATGAAGGAAGGACAGGATATTCTTGAATTCTCTCCTGATCTCGTTACCTGAGGAGGACAGCAGCACTGAGGGTAGACTATGGCTCCAGTGGTTAATTTCACCAGATTAAGAAGAGACATAGCCAAAAAAGGAAGAACATTGGTGTGTAAGGGAGGGACAGTCACTTCTTTGTTCATGCTATTAGTTGATTAGGTAAAGATCATTTGATTTGTCTCTGTGCTAGTGGGCAGAACTACAGTGTACAGTTGAAAGTCACTTTGGACTCTCTTTTCTCATAAAAGGAAGGGTGAGATGGCTTGCAAGTAGGCTGAGAAACATTATTCTTGACATTTGTCCAAACTCTCTGCCTCCTGTCCTTCTCTCTCATGGGTGTGGTTTTTCTTCACATTTGGGTATGAAATCTGAGATTCCATTTCTGATCTCTACATAGGATGACCATAGGTAGTTCAGTACTAGTGACCTGTTTTGAATCAAGGCCTATTAGGCTCACCTAGCTTAGATAGAGCATGGTCCACAGAATCTAGGCTCGCTAGAATGGAGCTGACAGAAGGCAGACTCATCTGTTAGAATAACTAGTAATAGCTAATGTTTATTGACTATTGTGTGCCAGGCATGGCTCTAAGGACTTTGCAGCTATAATTTCATATAATCCTTGCAGTAACCTTGGGAGGTTACTGTTCTTATCCCCACTTAAGGAGTGACGAAAGAGAGCTTTATGGAGTTTAATGCTCACATCACAAAACCAGTGAGTAGCAGAACCAGAATTTTAACTCCAGAGCTCACATTTCCTAACCATCATACTAAACTATTTCAAAAAGTTTATCCAAATAGGAAAAGAACAAAAAGGACGGTGATGAGTGTCATTTTCTGTCCAGTCCTCCAGGGGAACAAAACCTCATAACTTGGGTTTTTGTTTTTAAGATAGAGTCTTACTCTGTCGCCCAAGCTGGAATGCAGTGGTGCGATCTCAGCTCACTGCAACCTCCACCTCCTGGGTTCAAGCAATTCTCCTGCTTCAGCCTCCCGAGTAGCTGGGATTACAAGCATCCACCACCATGCCCAACTAATTTTTTTGTATTTTTAGTAGAGACAGAGTTTTGCCATGTTGACCAGGATGGTCTGAAACTCCTGGCCTCAAGTGATCCGCCCGCCTTGCCCTCCCAAAGTGATGGGATTACAGGTGCAAGGCACCGTTCCTGGCCATAGCTTGGGTTTATTCATGAGGCTAGCTTTTGGCTTCTCTCAGCAGGCTGTAAGTTTGAATGTCTTTGTCTACTCTGTGTTGGGGGTGTGGGGGTGGAATTTTTTTTTTTTTAATTTTAACAAAGTAACTCTTCTAGAGAGAAATGAACACTTCTACTCATGAGAACAGGTTCCAGGATACTTAAACTTATAGCTTAAAAAAACACAGTTGGGCCAACATCTTGGTCCTTTACAAAAACTGGAAGTAAAATTTCATGATTTTGTAAACATTTTCAATGAGACAGGTCTTGTTCAGAATCCACAGATGAATTTCTAATACTTTTGCGTTTCTATAAGTGTTTCTCCAAAAGAACAGAACATATTATCATTGTTTTTGCTGTTGTGGTTAGCATTAGGTATTGTTCTAAGTGATTTACATATATTTTCCCACTTACATTGAAATGCGTATAAGAGGTACTACCATCATGTATTACTTATCTATTGTTACAGCAATGCTGTGTAACAAAAAATGCATAAAACCTCAGTGGCATACAAGCTGTCATGATTGGCTAAAGAGATCTTGGCCTGTCTTGATGGTGCTGGCTCATGACATGTAGAGTTTGGCTCACTGAAGACTGATCTAGCCTGGTCTTGGTTGGGATGAATGGAGCAATTCAGCTCCCCCATGTGTCTCTCATCCTCCAATAGGCTGGGCTGATTATGTTCTGTTGGCGATTGCAGAGCTACAAGCTCTGATCACAAGCTCCAGAGAAGCCTAATTGCATAAATCCATTTCAACCTCTGCTTGCAACCTGTCTGTTTGGCTAAGCCTAAAGATGTGGCTTTCATCCTTAATGGACTCCATCCATCCCTTGGGAGAGCACTGGAAAATGGCATGGCAGAAGGTCTGGATATAGAGAATGGTGAACAGTTGGGCCCACTGCTGCAATCTATGACGTATCCTCATTTTACATATAGAGAAACTAAGGCCTAGATAATAAGTGGCTTCCCTAGGGTCACATGATAGTAAGTGGCAAAGCTGGAATTTCAACCTGGGTTTGTCTTTCCTCAAAGCTGAAGCTCTTAAAGATGTAGTATAAAGGCAAGATTTAGAAACTAGCTGTGTCTCAAATTCCTTTCCAGATATGAACAAAGTTTTAACTCCCTTTTTATGCATTTTCACCAATGAAGACAAAATGCAGCTGTTGATATTAGGTAATGTGAATGCTGTGAAGAGTAATTAATGTTAGTAAATTCTCTGAAAAAGTGTTGGTGTTATGATCAAAGAAATATATACTTTAAAATCACTGACCTCCTTTTACACTTTGTATTCTTTTAGAGCTCTCTCATTTGCCATAGTTTAGAAATGTAATGACTGTAAAATCTCTTTGTAAAAAAATTTTTAATAACTTTTTTAGAGATGGGGGTCTCGCTGTGTTGCCCAGGCTGGAATGCAGTGGTTATTCACAGGTATGATCATAATGCACTGCAGTCTCCTACTCCTGGCTTCAAGTGCTCCTCTTGAAATTGACTACTCAGCTTCCCAAGTAGCTGGGACTACAGGTAAGTACCACCGTGCCCGGCTTAAAATCTCTTAATATTCTTTACTCCCCTCCCTCTCAAATCAACATGGCAGTGTCCTAGTTTGCCTATATTAGCAGTAATTATAAGTGAAAATGATACCCTGTGCAAACTGCTTTTTTAAAAAATAATAGTAACTCCAATCAATGGTGTCCAGCTTTTTAAAATGATAGTAACATCTTTAAGACTATACAAAAAGCTGTACATTTTAACAATTGACAAATGTGGATTTATATCAACTGCCCCTTTAACACATGTGTCCCAGCCTAATTTTGCTGTGTAACTTGCTTGCTACTGTTGTTATTCCTTTTTCCTATTAAGTCAATTTCATGGCACATGTTTTGAAGAAAGTTCACTTTATATACTTCTATTGACCCTAGAAGCAAAATAGCATAAGGGCACATTCAGACACACTGCTTGCCAAAACTGCATTCCTAAAGGATAAAGTCTTTGGGGTACCCTTTTGGCTCTTGGCCCTCTGGTCCTGTCCTGGACCATTGACAATATAACAGAGACAGCTTTCTGCTTCTCAAGAAAGGATTTTTTTTACATCATCAGAAAACATCAAGTGAATCAAGAAAGAATAGAGCTCTGAGGACCACTGAAGATTCATGAGGATCTTTGTGAATGCTCTGCAGATGAAAAAGGTATTGGGGATCACTTTGAAATATGGAGTTAGGGAGGGAGACTATGAAGAAAAAAGAAAAAAACTTGGAGAGAAGGAACACCTTGAAGATGAAGACATTGCATCTAGAATGAAGGGTGAAAAAAAAGCTGATACATTTCAATCAATGTACAAGTGATTGGAGCAGACTGAGAAATTCAATTCAGATTCTTTGTGAACATAAAAGTTTTGGGAACCTGAGTATATGTTGTATCTTCTCATCCTGGTTTCCAACATTAGGTGGCTCTGACCTGCTCTCCCACAAGAGTGTAAATTCAGCAAGGGTAGGGGCTATATACATGTCTTGACTGGGGTTATTGTCAAGGGTAGCCCAATGTGTTATGTTTGGCATGCACTAAATAAATATTTGTTAGCCAAATTTACCAGTAACCAACTAATACTTCTGGTGTTTTCCTCTGGTAAGAACTCAGAAACTGCCTTTACCTTGTACAACAAGAGAAAAATCCGTGAGTTGGATGTAAAGCAGAAATTAAATAAAATATAATTCCAGTATTTAATTGTGTCCCAAAGGAAATGTATCTTATTACAGTGGAGAGGGAAGGAAGGAACATCACTGTAAATCAAAGGACCTGTCTTCTTTTAGCTCTGGTTTTGATCTTAGTCATGTGATCTAACAGCAGTTTTCCCCTGTATGCAACAGGAATAACAAATGATGTGTCATATATGAAAACGCTTCAGGAAAAAAAGTGCCAAATTAATCCCGGGTACTACCATTATAAAAGGCATAAGTTAAACTGGTAAGAGTAATACCAGATAACTCAAATCAATTGTGCTAAAGCCAGAGCCAGTATCATGTCTTTTTCATCTTATCCACAACTTCAGCGCCTAACACAGTGCATGGTCAATAGCTGACACTCAGAATGTCTTTACAGAATTAATGACTCATCCTTAACTACAATATAGAATCAAAGATAGTCTCAGATAATTATTCTAGTTCCTTTGTTTTAGAGATGAAGATTTTCATATATACTTATTATCATGCAGTTACAGAAGATACATAAAATAAATACTCAAATTTTAAAGAAGTTTTTTTGCTGAAACAATAATGGAAGTAGTGGTATTTGTTGATTCAGTGAAAATTTTCAGTCTGATTACAGTGTACATAAGTGGTCTAAGATATATAGGGTCATAAGACACAGTTTCTGCCCTTAAAAACTTCCTATCTCTTTGTTTTACAAGACATCATGAGCCCCCTGCCTCAAATTAAACAGTAATAAAAGGCAACAGGAGAGCCCTAGTTGAGTTTTTTTTGGATGAAAGGGACAGACATTTACTCTGGCTAACTTTAGGGGGGAAAAATATGTGACTCACAGAAATGAAGGAAATCTGGGGGGCCAAGTGCAGGAAAGACAAGGTTCTGTACCTACCAGGATCGAGGGGTAGGGCCTTCAAGACAGGTTTACCAGGACCCTGCACCCAGAATGGGTATCTATCCATTTCCTTCTTTGTTCACTTCATTCAAGATTCACATTTCTGGGAGAGAAAGTCCAGCTGGCATGGCTAGGGATACATGGCTCACTCCTTGGCCAGGGAAGAATAGCTAGGCAAGACTGATGAAATGGGGATTGTGTAGTTCCCCAAAGCGCAACTGGAGTACAACTAGGAGATGCAGTGGATCCTCCCAACAGTTAGTATTCTTAAAGTACAGAGAAGGGAGATTCTGGTGAGACTTTACAGAGAAGGAACATTCTGGTGAGACTTTAAAGGGGCTTAAGCTAGACCTTTAAGGATGAGTAAGAATGAAATAAATGAGGAGGAGGGAACATTTCAGGTGGTGTTAAATGAGGAGAAAAGGCTTGTAGTTAAGATAGAGTCAGATGTCCCCACCAGAGTCAGAAGTGGCAAAGATGGAGAAGAAGATGATTATTCCTTGGAATTGTGTCAATAGGAAAGTAAGGATAATGCTAAGTTTAAAGGGACAGATAATTCTGGCAGAGAAACAGCAAGTATAGAGATAACTAAATAGCAAATATTTGGGAAAAGCTTAAAGGAGACATATGTACTTTTGAAAGAAAATCCAAAATAAAGGATATGCTGGAAGAACCTTCTAGACATGAGATTGAGAACCCAAGTGAGGGGGTGAATCTTGAGGAAGGATAGAGTCCCTGCTTGTTCAGAGGCTGGAGCATAGGGTGGATGAATGTTGAGATATCAGTACAATGATTTGGATGACACTTATTCTAGATATACCAGATCTTACCAATATAAGGTAGAAGTCACTGCCAAGGGAAGGAGTACAGTGTTGGATGAGGACTCAGAGGTGAAGGTGCTTTGGGATCTCTACTGTGGTCAGAGTACATAGGGATCAACAGGGAGTCAGTAAAAGATGACAAAACAGGCCAGGCGTGGTGGCTCACACCTGTAATCTCAGCACTTAGGGAGGTCAAGGCGGCCAGATGACTTGAGGTCAGGGGTTCAAGACAAGCCTGGCCAACATGCCTGGCCAATTTTTAGGAGAGATAAAACCCCGTCTCTACTAAAAATGCAAAAATTAGCTGGGCATGGTTGCACGCACTTGGGAGGCTGAAACACAAGAATCGCTTGAACCCAGGAGGCAGAGGTTGCAGTGAGCTGAGATCTGCCACTGCACTCCAGCCTGGGCAACAGAGTGAAACTCCATTTCAAAAAAAAAAAAAAAAAAAAAAAAAAAAAAGATGGCAAAACAACATCTCTGTCTAAGTTAAAATTAGCATGAATTTCAGTTGCTTTTCCAAATGACTGGATGGAAACACTTTTTGGTTAATATTCAAAAGCTAGGGTTTCCAAAACTTTGGAGCAGATTATAAAGATAAGATAATTTATTCAGGAATTTAGCCTTTGTTCCTAGACTTAAAGGATTATTGGAAATATTTGGAAGACAGCAGGGTGGCATATTTTATTTGTGATATTTTGTGTCCCTTATATAAATGGAGAAGTTGCCACAGAAGTGTCTTGATTTTATATCCTTTTCATAAAATAAATGCATTACTAGAAACACCAGACATTGCAGTGTTTTACTGAAATACGATCCTGTTTAGCTATACTCACCCTTTTTCTATGCTTGCCCATTATTTTTCCTGGAGTTACCTCAAAAAATGGATTAAAGGAAAAAGCATGAACCTACAAGCAATCCTTAACCTCAAATATTTGATCTATGTCATCACATTTAAGTAGTTCAGAATCTGTTTGGAAAAGATAAATGCGAGACTTTGGCTTCTCTTTGCCCCTTTGAAAGAGTCAACATTGTTAAGGCTTATTATTAAGCCAGATTTTTCCCATGCCTAAGTCACCCAGCAGTGGCCCTTTCTCAGTCTGCCTAAGGCAATACACAAACAATTGTTTTGTTTTATGTCATAGTTCTGTTTCTGCAACATTAAAAGGAAACCAAATGCTACTTGCTCCAAAAGAGGCCATGAATCACGTTTTAATAAAAATAATCACTCACTATTTATCTGTTTTGTAAGTTTAAAATTTCATGTCCTGGATTTACTTACAATGAGCTATATCAAACCTTTAGAAATATAACCTATGGGGTATCTGCCTGTCGTTAAATAGGGCCTTCAATGCATAGTATATAGTTTGTTCAAGGAGAAGTGAACTAGTCATTGATGTGGCTCATTACAACAATCACAATAACAACTATTCATTAGTCTGTTTTCACACTGCTATAATGAAACACAGGAGACTGGATAATTTATAAACAAAGGAGGTTTAATTGACTCATGGTTCTGCATGGCTGGGGAGGCCTCAGGAAACTTACAATCATGGTGGAAGGGGAATCAGGCACCCTCTTCACAAGGTAGCAGGAGAGAGTGAGTGCTTGTGAAGGACGAACTATCAAACAGTTATAAAACCATCAGATCTCATGAGAAGTCATGCACTATCATGAGAACAGCATGGGGAAACCACCCCCATGATTCAGTCATCTCCCACCAGGTCCCTCCCTCAACACGTGGGGATTATGGGGATTTCAATTCAAGATGAGATTTGGGTGGGGACACAGCCAAACCATATCAAACTATTATGAATTCTGCTGGTTGAGTTTGTAGTAAGTTCTTTACAAATATCATCCATTGAATATAAATAATCATAATATAAATATAGAGATAATTGCAATAAATAACGTAAAGTAGATATTATTATGATGACCCATTTTTCAGGTGAGGAATCTGAGGCTTAGGGAAATTAGGTAACTAGCCTGGCATCACACAATTAGTTAAGTTACCAGGTCAGAGTTGAATCCACATCTGGATGGTTCCAAAGCCCGCAGATTCACCATGCATTGCTATTTTTTTTTTTTTTTTTTTTTTTTTTTTGAGACGGAGTCTCACTCTATCGCCCAGGCTGGAGCACAGTGGCTCGGTCTAGGCTCACTGCCAGCTCCGCCTCCCTGGTTCATGCCATTCCCCTGCCTCAGCCTTTGGGGTAGGTGGGACTACAGGCGCCACCATGTCTGGCTAATTAATTTTTTGTATTTTTAGTAGAGACGGGGTTTCACCGTGTTAGCCAGGATGGTCTCAATCTCCTGACCTCGTGATCCGCACGCCTCGGCCTCCCAAAGTGCTGGGATTACAGGCGTGAGCCACTGCACCCGGCCCTGATGTACTGCCGTTTTATCTCTTCACTCCTACCACACAGTGGCCAGCAGTGTGCGGGAAAAAATTTAGTGCTGCTTTGTCCCAGCTGCTTGTTCAGACCACATGGTGCCTTAGTGAGCTCACAGCTCTGGCCTTGGCCTAGTGACCACCTCGATGTGACCCTCCTAAAGTAGACACTGCACACCTCAGGTCTCATGCTGCCCTGCTGATGAGTGGGCTCCTAATGTGCTGAGTCATTCTCTATGCCCTTCTGCCAGTCTTGACTGCTTGCACTCCAGAAGGTTGCTTTTGACTTGCTGGCCCTGGCTGCAATTTCTTCCTGCCAGCTTTGGCATGCCTACCAAAGGGTGTATTTCTTACTTGCCTGATGGCTGTGGTACAGCTCTGGGCCCAGAAAACCCATTAATTTTTAGTATTTATTGAGTATCTCCATCACCTCCCATGAGATCTCAGTCGCATCCTTGGAGAGGGGCCACTTCCAAATTTGTTTATTCTTTTTGTACTCTCAGCTCTAGAATATTCTTTAGGGCTGTCTTTACACCTTCACAGTTATTTCCCTGTTCATAATGAACTTCTCTATTCAAATTACTGCATGACTTGTGCCTCCTGGCTTGGATTCTTGACTGATACAAATTCCATTTTGGATTTCTTTCATCATCCCTGTTGATTTTGTCTATCTATATATCTTGAGCACATAAATCACTACTATGGTTGCCAAAAGTCAGAATTTTATAAGAAGGGTTACTCAGAAAAGAGTCACTCCTCTGCCCCCCACTATCCATTCTATCCTGCTCTCATTTTCCCATCCTTTCCAACCCAATTCTACCTATTTCTTGTATGTGACTAGGAGTCATTCCCTTCTCCTTGTATGTGACTAGGAGTCATTCCCTTCTCCTTATGTGTAACTAGTCATTAGTTTCTGGTTTATTTTTTCTCTATTTATTTTTGCACTATTGAGCAGATATGTGTATAATTTCTTATTTCCTTTTTTTCTTACACAAAAGATAGGCTTTTCTATTTTTTCACATTTTCCGTCTTTCAATTAACAGTATACCCTAGTAAGCACAGCATATCAGTTCATAGGCATCCCTTATCACTCGTTTTTTATGGCTGCATAGTACTCCACTGAGTGTACTATAGTTTATTCACCTACTCTCTTAAGTATTCAAGCTCTTTCCAACCAATATCATAATAAATAACCTGTGTATATGTATTTTTGTACTTTTAGAGATGTATATTTAGGGTGGATTCCTAGAAGTAGGACTGCTTAGTTGAAAAGTAAGTGGATGAATCATTTTGTTAGTCATCACCAAATCCCCCTCTAAAAGGGTTGTGCCAATCTGTATTCCCACCAGCAATGCATGAGAGTACCTGTTTCCCTCTATTCTTGCCAACAGAATGTGTTGTCATACTTTTAAATTTTTCCTTATCTGATAGGTGAGAAATGCAATAGTTTTAACTTGCATGTCTTTAATTATGGGTTGTTTGAATATCTTCTCATAAGTTCAAATGCCATATATATGCTTTTAAATGAGTTGTCTGTTCATGTCTTTTTTCTATTTTTCAGGTAGCTTTAATCATTTCCCTCGCTAAGAATTATTTGAACATTGAGGATATTAACCCCTTATCCATGGTATAAATTATACATATTTTTCCCTTTTGACTTTGTGTATGGTTCTCCTGCAATAAAAATGTTTTAATTATTTTATGTAGACAGATTTATCAATATTTAATTTTTCTGGATTTTAAGTCCCTATATCAAGGTTAAAGAAAAATTCACCCATATTTGCTTCTTGTATTTGTACAGTTTAAATGTTTACATTTAGATCCCTGATCCATTTGGAGTTTATTCTTGTATATGGTATGCAATACGGATTTTATCTTTTTCCAATGGCTACCGCATTGGAAATTTTCCCCACCTCTGCCCTAGCAATACCTGTGTAGGATACACCTACATTTCCACGTCTTGGGTCTCCTTGGGGACTTTTTATTCTATCCCACTGGCCTATTTTTCTATTCCTGTGGTCAGGCCCAGACTGTGTTAATAGAGGCTTTCTAGTATGTTTCAGTGTCTACCAGAGCATTTCTCTTCACAGTTGTTATTTTAATTGCTTTCCTGGCTATTCTTGCATGTTTACCTTTCTATATTTATGTTAATAACAACTCGTCCTTGATAGTTAATTTTATGTGATACCAAATTGAGGAAGCAATTCAGGGACCCAGAGATACATTCCCATTAACAATTAATAATTCAGCCAATGGGAGGTCATGCAGAGACCTGGGCCCCAGAAGAAGATTGAGGACAAAGCACCAGTAGCGCAGATTGGGGTGAAGAAAATTATAGAGTTAGGAGGCAAACCCCAGGTAAGTACCGTAACTGGAGTCACAGTTGGCTAGAACATCAAGATAAGAAGGTGAGAAGTGGTGGCCGTGCCCAGAAGAGATGAAGGAACCATAGCCTTACACCATGGTGGGAAAGGGCCAGTAAAGATGATGTAGGAGCCCATTTGTACTAAGTCCTCAGGTGAAGTGAATTTACTTATTCATTAAGAAGAAAATATTCCCAGCCCTCTTTTCAAATAGTCAACAATATAACTTTCAAGAGTGTTAAGTGTATTTATGCTTTACACATATCTGAAGTAAGGTTTGCTTTATTTTATCCCTAGAAAAATCTAAGTTTTTTTCTTGGAGGGTTCAATAATTTGAAACTAAAAATTTTAAAAGCATTTCAAACAGCTCCTTTACCTCCCCTGCCCACGCATTTACCAAAATAAATAAGGCCACCCTGCAAGCCACTCTCTGATTTGCATGGCAGTGAGATCTGATGCAAATTCTCACATTTTAGGCTATTTCGGGGTTTGTGGAAACGGCAAAGGGTTCCTTTCTTTAAATAGTCCTGGGCATGATACCCTTGTCCAGGATATTTTGACATTACTGTTACTGCAAAGTAAACACATTTGAGGAAATAAAATGCTAATGATAAAATAAAAATTTGGGGTGGTATCAGGTTTGGTTTTTGCTGTAAGAAAACATCCCAGTCTTGAGTGGAGAGTTAGAACTTGTGGCCTGGCTGTCAGCTGTGGCTCCCACCTCACTCCCATCCTGCTCCCTGCCATAGAGGGCTGCATTGTTCCTAACCCCCCAACATCCCCTACACACATTTCACTTCTTCCTCCTTCCAACTCCCACTGCCCCACAAAGAAAGCAGGATTGGATGCCCCTTTGCACCCCTCCAAATTCTTCAAAAGCATATAAAAGGTACATGTCATGCTCAAGGGCTTTGTATGTTTAGTCTAGCACTTATACAGAATCCAGCACTGCATCTGTTCATAAACAGGTAGTGTATGATAACCCCTGGTTCGTCCCACCTGTTGAGAAGATTGTGCAGGTACCACCGTTTGTCATGTCTTCACCCTTTGCTCATCCCCATGCACCATCTCATCCTGCCCTACTGCCCAGAGCAGCTGAGGTTCCCATTCTGTGTTCCAGGTCATGGACACCGTTTAGTTAATGAGGATTGATAAAGACACAGTAACTATTAGAGGGAATTGGAGGAAAGGGAGAGGGAATTCATAGTTACAGAGCACCAACTTTGTCCAAGGCAAAAGTGCTTTAAATACCGTGTTTCATGTAATTATCATAGCTCTCTATGAACTGGGCATTCTTATCCTCATTTTTCACAGAGTCATTTGTGAGTCAGGAATTTTCTCACCTCTCCCTGACCCAGACGCTGTGGTGAATTATGGTACGTTTGATTTACTGGCCAGTGCATAGTAAGTGCTCAAGAATCTTTGGTTATTTGTAGCTTAATCATGGACTTTCGAAAATTCAAAGCCTGACCCCGATATAATTATTTTCAAAGTTTCAGGCGCTGGCAGGGATATTTTGGTGGATTATCCCTGTTATGCAGGGTAGAAAGAAGACTGCCTTGTGTGAACCTGAGGAAGGTTTCTCTGACTTCTCTGATTTTGTTTCTTCTCTTTTCCGTGCCTTTGGCTGACCCCAAATTTAGAAAACCTCATAACATAATTTGGCTCTCTAGATTTTCTGAAAAGTAAGTCTGTCCCTCATGACCGAGCTTACTCTACATGCCAAAATGCCAGCTAAGTCTGACCTCAAAAGTACGGAGTGTGCTTCTCCCCATTTGAAAATGTTATTCACATTCCCTTTAAGGATTATTCCCAGCACAAGGGGCTGCTTCTGAATGCAGCCAAACGCAAATGATCAGTCAATATATGTAAATCTGCTTGACCTCACTAATCATCAGAGAAATGCTAATTAAAAGTAAGAGAAGCCATTTTTTAAAATCCAACAGACTACTCCAGATTCAAAAGATGGATACTATCCCCAAGTCAGCATGGATGTAAAAAAACTCTCATATATTTTGACGGAAAAGAATATTGACGGACATCTTTAGATACCCAATTATCAGTGTTGATCAAAATTTGAAATGTGCATATTTGTTAGTTCACTTTTAGTTGTTTTCTGTCATTCTATAATTGCTTTTCCTTTTGTCTAATTTTTTCTTCTTTCTTTTCCTTCTTTTTTTTTTTTTTTTTTGCTTGAACTCTTACTGGCTGAAGTGTCTTTCCTTGTGATGCACGTCCTTCACCTGCTTTCACTTATGCTCAGTTTATTCCTGCTTGCTTAATTTGAGAGAGGGAAGCACATATAACCAGGTTGTTTTTTATTTAAGGGAATTTCCTGAGAGACGCCCTCATTCTTCAGGCCCAAAAATAAATGGGAGCTGTGTCTTCAAGAAAAGGAATGAGCAGCTGTGGTGACAGGCCTCCAGCAGAGGCTGACTCTATGCCATTCTGGGGGTGCAGAACTGGGTCGCCACATGGATAGTTCACTTCTTCATCCATGGCCTGCCCAGCTCCTGGATCTCCTCTCCCTAAGTGAAGACCCAGGGCTGCCATTAGCCCACTTGGGGCCTAGTGTGAATTACAAGGCCTCCTCTTTGGGTGAAAGCACCCCTCTGGCTAGTGCTTATGAGCAGATGGGTGTCTCTGTGTGGTTTGTCTTAGCTTTGTTTAGAAACCATGGCAGGGGCTCTATCCCAGCCTCTTTTATTCACCCTCTGGGCCAGGCATGCTTTAGCGGGGCACCACCTGTGCAACCTTACCTGGGGGCCCTGAAAGGATGCTGGTTTGTCTTGCAGAGCCAATGGGAAATTGACACATTGCCTGAGCTGTAATGTGGGCTTCAGCCTCCTTGCCCACCTGAGACCAGGCGTTAGCATTTTTGGTAGAAATGTTCAGTAGTTTTGTTCAGGGCATGGCCATTTCTTTGTTTCATTAAAGACAGAGTTTTCTTCCATGAGTTTTAAGAGACAGGAGTAGAGTAAAATCCCTGTTTCCTCAAACATGTTTAGCCAGAAGCTTAATTTCAGAAACATAACATTGTAACTTATTTGAAATTGTCTTTCGTTTTACACTTTTTTTGGATGCCTGCATACTCATAACTGGCTTCTGTCAGTCACATGCATTTATTGCAGAGAAAACGTACTTAGATTTCTAGTTACATAGTATTGTTCAAAAACACTATTTTTTCTTGACTTTCGTGCCAGTCAAATACCACCTCATCATCTTTGGTTCCTATACTGTCTTCAATATTCTTTTGCAGTTTTCCCAAGAATGCTGCTGTCTGGGGAGGTATACAAAAGGGTTCAACATTTTGATTATGGCACATTTCACTTATTTTCAGTACACGAACCCCACGTTACTTAGTTTCAGAATTCCAGTGGACTGTGATGACAATTTTAGCTAAACTGTCAGTCTGTTGCAGGCTTGGTGGAGTGGTTTGAGTTAGGCTATGGCTATTTGTGTGTCTACCTTACAGGAGAAGAAAGAGAAACAACAGCTATTTGATAAGAAAAGGCCAATTCTGTTGAGCATCTTTTTTTTTTTTCTGGTTCTTTTTACTTTCTGTTTTGTTGGGTTATTCACTCCAGCAAGAAAAAGACCAGCTTATATTTGGCCTCACAGGTAAAAGGTGGAATATGGAATCCACATTAATTGGTGCCATTTTTTTTCCTTATTCATTCTGTTCTCTTACAGATTGCCACCCTGGGCAGCTGGTTTCGTTCGTGGGCGGCCACTAGTGAGTAGAGCTCTTCAGCTTCTTCTTCCCTAAGGTCTATGATTTTGACATTAGAAAAGACTCGATTTCTATGTTCATGACTCTCCTGTAAGACCACTCCAACAGGCCAGGATGGAGGCTCCTTCTCTTGTAGGAGGCAGCTTCTCCTGCATACTTAGATTTTGTGACCCAGGTTTCTGGATTTGAACAACCGCCCTATTTGTAAATAGCTTCAAAAGAACACCCGAGTGTCCCCAGGATCATACTGAGCCATTATTTCCTGTTTTGTAACTTTGGTGGGTGGAGTAACTTTTTCCTCAGGAGAGAGTCTTTTATTTTCTTTTTCTTTTTTTTAATAATATTCTCCGGGTTCCAAGTAAATTTTTATGAGGAGGAGCCACAAAAATATATTGGGAGGAGAGGGGTAAAGACAGCAAAAAAGTAATGCATGCTTTAATATAGCTGAGTTGACTGAAAATCAAAAATAAAATTCTAAGCCCCTCAACCATCTGAATGGACGCCTCATCTCAGCCAAGGACTTTCCAAAGATAACCTGAAAAACTAGTTCAGGCCATGATGGGAAGTGAGATTTGGACATGCCTCATTATACACTTCTCCCTTTTTGAATTCGTGCACAGCTGACCAGCATTAACATCAACACAGAGACCTAAGACCAATAGAACAAACTCTAAGTCTGATAAGAAATATTTACAAGCTGGCCAGGCGTGGTGGCTCATGCCTGTATTCCCAGCGCTTTGGGAGGCTGAGGCGGGTGGATCATCTGAGGTCAGACATTCGAGACCAGCCTGGTCAACATGGTGAAACCCAGTCTCTACTAAAAATACAAAAATTAGCCATGCATAGTGGCGGGCAGCTGTATTGCCAGCTACTCAGGAGGCTAAGGTAGCATAATCATTTGAACCTGGGAGGTGGAGGTTGCAGTGACCCAAGATCATGCCACTGCACTCCAGCCTGAGTGAGCAGCAAGAGCAAAACACCGTCTCAAAAAAAAAAAAAAAAAAAAGTAAGAAAGAGAGAGAAAGAAAGAAATATTTACAATCTATTCTCTCTGAAACCTGCTACTTGGAGGTTTCATCTGCATTATAAAACCTTGTTCTCCACAACCCCTTATTATAACCCAGACATTCCTTTCTGTTGATTCCAGGTCTTTAGATAGTAACTCTTTCAACCAGTTGTCAATCAGAAAATCTTTGAATCTGCCTATGAGCAGGAAGTCCCCTCTTCCCCCCACTTTCCCGTTGTCCTGCCTTTTCGGACCATGCCAGTGAACATCTTACGTGTATTGATTGATGGCTTATGTCTCCCTAAAGTGGTATAAAACCAAACTATAGCCTGGCCACCTTGAACACATGTTTTCAGGACCTCCTGGGGCTGTGTCATAGGCTGTTAGTCACTTAAATTTGGAGCAGAATAAATCTCTTCAAATATTTTAGAGTCAACATGACAATGGCTTAGTCTAACCAGCATGTTGTAGGACACCATAAAATTAAAAAAAACTTCCAAGTACCAAACAAATCACTCTTCAAGGGGAACAAGCTGAGAGTAATGAATACAGAAGGTGGCTGTTTTAGGTGGAAAAGTAAAAGAATCAGCCACCCCCTTTAGGGTTTTGCTGAGTGTTGTAGATAGGGCTAGGACTGCAGTGAGCAACACCTCAAAAATGTGTAAGGCCCACGTGGTTGGGAATTTGCATTCAGATGTAATTGAAGCTAAGATGTTTTCCAAAACTATTAACATTTCTTGGCTTAAAAATTGGGGAGCTAGCACACTGGGCTGCCTGGGGCTGGTTGTACAGGGAAGGCTGAAGAGAAGAGCCTCAGAAACACCAGAATCGTTTGAAGCCCCTGGGGGTTTTACATAGCTGAGGAGTTTTACTTGTTCATTTGTGTGTTTACACCCTTGAGACAATACAATCTCAACAGTAATCGCCATGTTAAGTGATAGTCATGCCAGTCTTGCTAAGATATATCACAGTTCTCTGTTTCTTCAAAGCATGATGACCAAAAGAAAACCTTTTCTGGATATTTAAGTCAGGGATAGCTTTAAAAACCTCCACGGCTGCCACACGCTATTGATGGAGTTTGCTCCTGGGCCTGTGGAGGTTTGTAAGCCAGCCTGGAAAATGCTCCTTTTAAAACTCTGCCTGCTTTTCATGCTTTGTTTGTGTTGTTTCTTTCCTGGCTGTGTGCGGTGCCTTGTCGGTGCTCTGAGGGTCTGGCCTATGGTTCTTGGCCCATAGAAACTTCTCTTCTTTTTATGTCTTGGCAGCTCTCAGGCTCCTGGAAGATTGCAACCCCTGCAAACAAGCTTGTAACCCCTGCAAACAAGCTTGTTAAGGTTTTAAACATGAATCAGAGACATCAGCAAAGGCCAAATGGGACATCCTGCAATCTTTAGTGTGGACCACAAGAAGCTATTTTTTCCCTATAGGTGCCTTTCTTGCTTACTTCCTGATTTCTGGCTTTGTTTTATGTGGATAAGGGTTTGGGCTAGTGTAATTTAAGATAAACTAGGAATCACCATAATTTCAAAGAAGAAGAAAAAAGTATGGTAAAAGCAACATTGTATTCTTTATTCAGAACTTGTGTTATATTATGTTCACAATAAGGGAGAGTTCCCTTTACTGCTATGATGCCAAGGGGTTGGGCATTAGGAGAACTGTGGCCAAGTCTTGTGGGTGGGGAAATCTAAAACAGCCACTTCAGATAGCTTTGGATTGGGAGAACTCGGTAGATGGAAGTGTGACTTCCTGTCCTGGTTTTGTTGCTGCCTCAAAAAAATTACCCATTTACTCTAGATCTGTTTCCTAAATTGTAAGTTGAAAGATTTAGAAGAGAAAATAGGATACTTCTAGCTTAACATTTTGAGTTATGTGTGTTTCTACTTAAGGATCTTTAAAATACAGGACTCCTGGCACATGGCCAAATGGTAAATACCAGCTCGAATGCCATCCTGAGATCAGATATCAGGACAAGAGCAAGAGAACAAGTTACCTGGGTCTCTCTCATCAACTCTGACTTGACAGAACAAGGCAGGCAAGATTAGAGATGAGCGCCACCTTCCTGGCACTGTAACCTTTTCATCAGCATCCATTAGACAATGGAGGATGAAGTGACTTCTCTGCTGGGGCCCAGAATCCATCAGAATTGATGACTAGGAATAATTATGACACACTCCTGGCCAGTTAGGCTTCGGCTGGTATTTGTTGTGCTGACTGAATTTTATAATCCTCTTTTTGGTCCTAAAAACATTAAATCTCTTTCTGTGTGTACCACGTTTAATAATTTTCTGTCCCTTGAGACTTTGCCGTCTGCGTGCTGAGTGTAAAGGGCTATCTTATTCTGAAAATTTCTAGCAGCTTTTGTGTTTAGCAAAACTGCAAAATTCATAAATTGTAAAAGGAAGTTAGGAGGGGTGAGGAAGCACATTTCACTTTCAACATATTGTCAGAAATGAGTGAGCTACAGTCTGGGACAAAATCTTGGCCATGAAATGATGACTTGATACCCATCATTCGATCTGTCACAGTGATAAGACCAGGCAGATTGGTTCTTCCTGAGGGTGTGGGGGCCTCCTGAGGATGGCGGCTGGTTTGGAAAAAGAGCTGAGATTTTCCTCTCTCCCTTTCAGACTGTATTCGCACATGCTCACCAGAAACGGTGTCTTAGAAGAGCTACTGAGAAAACCGTATGCAATATGCAGAATGCATTGTATTTTAAATTTGGATGTCATTCACGACCACACACATGCTTGGGAAATGTTATTTAGATATTCATGGCACAGTATGTATACTTGGGAAAATATATATGTGGAAGGTTTTAGAGTCTGGTAAGATTCTAAATTCCTGTATGGAACTGTCTGCCTTGTAAATCTCAGGCACCTATCTGGTTTCTAGTCAGTTGTCATCCATTCACTAATATCGCCGGTATTCTGAGAGATTCTAGGATTATTCACTAGGGTCTAATTCATCACTGTGTCTCCATGTTGAATTATAATAAGCCTATTCAACCTACATTCCTACCTTGCTTTCCTATTACAGATAAAGATAAAGTCCAATTCCTTGCTATCAGTTACAAAGGCCCCTATGATCTAGTCCCTGCCTATCCCTCCAGTGTCCACCCCTATACCTCTCCCTTCCTATCACTCTCCTCAGCCACACTGGCCTTCCCTCTGTTCTTAGAACACACTGATGTCATTTCCTCAGGACCTCTACTGTCGCCATTCCTTCTGCCTGGAATGCACATCTTACTTGGCAAAGTTGGCTGCTTTTGCGATTTAGGTCTCTGCTCACGTGTCACAACTTCGGAAAGGTCTTTCGAACTCTTCTGTCGAATGTTACTCCCTCCCCACCACTTCATCACACACACGTTTTATTTTTCTCTAAGCACTCATCACTCTCAGAACTGATCTTTGTTTCACTGATTTCCTATTCGTCTGTTTCCCAGGCAAGAATGCAAGCTCCATGGCAGTAGGGACATTGCCAGTGTTTTCCAGGTACCTGGCCCAGGGTGGTGGCTGAGTCCACATTTGTGAACTCAGTGGCTGCACATGTGCTTTCTGCAAAGCCAGCGTTATGTCGTGAGAGTCAGAATAACAACAACAAACTAAACTACAAAAAAGTTATACCGAACAGTGGTCCCTACCAAGTTATAAATCTGTGCTTCCTAGGGGATTCACAGCACTGGCTCTTGGAGAGATGAAAAAGTAAAACTCTATTACCCCATGGAATTTTCCACATTTGCTTGCTTGCTCCCATCCTTGTCCCGTTGTGACCCACTCTCTCCCTCCGGATGGTGAATGCTACTGGTATCTCCTAAAGCCTGACTCAGGAGCCGCCTGCCTGAGGAAGCCCTTCCCAGAAGCCTCCTCTCCTGCCTCCCTTCACACCTCTCCCCTGCATGTCTTCTACACTCTGATAGCATCCTGACTTATATTTGGCTGACATTCTTTTCTAGGGAAGCTACTTTTTCTTTTGGTGCATTGGTAGGGAGGAGGGGGATAGGCAAGAATACTTTTCTTTTTTTTTTTTTTTGACAGTGTCTTGCTCTGTCGCCCAGGCTAGATGTAGTGGTGTGGTCTTGACTCACTGCAACCTCTGCCTCCCTGATTCAGGTGATTTTCCCGCCTCAGCCTCTCAAGTAGCTGGGAGTACAGGTGCATGCCATCACGCTTGGCTAATTTTTGTATTTTGAGTAGAGATGGGGTTTCACCATATTGACCAGGCTGGTCTTGAACTCCTGACTTCAGGTGATCCACCCACCTTGGCCCCCCGAAGTGTTGGGATTACAGGCATGAGCCACTGTTCCCGGCATTTTTTTTCTTTCTTAGCTGAAGCTACCTGTGTGTCTTCTATTAAATGTGCCTGCCATCGTCTTCAGAAAGTAATTTCTTTCCTGAGAAAAGCAACAAAGGAATGTTTGTCTACTGCCTACATTTAAAAATGCCCAATAAAGAGTGTTTCCATTCAGAATGGCCTGCCCTCTCCAGTGATGACAGCATGCAATTCCATGGTTTTCAGTGAAGTCACTGACTATTGTGAATCTCAGAGCTGGAAGGGCTGTGGAGGTCTTCTCTGCCAAACTCCCACCACAGGCAAGACGCTGCGAAGCCTTTCAGCACAGTAGCAGAATTACAGAGTAGAATAATAGGGTTAGTCATTTCATCTTTTTTCCTGCCTTAGGCGGGAGCAAAGCTAAAGCATCCTAAGCAAATAGAGAGCTTTCACACCATTCCCACAGATTTGCTCTTTGCAGGACCCTCTCTTTGGTGTTTCCAAAGGCAAAACTGTGGTGTCGAGGTGTAAACTGACAACACAGGAAGTCGGTGGTGGGGCCAAGCCAATCTAGATGCTCAGGCCCCAGTTCCAGGCTCCTAGACCAGACCGCATTCCTGCCGTTTCCATGGGACCCAAATGTTTGTGTGGGTGTAGTAATTTCCAGGAGGAGCTGATTACAAGGCAGCTGCCTCACCTCTACTGGTGCCAGGAAAATGAACCCAGTGACCTCAGGCAGCAGGCATTTCCCCACATCCTCTACCTGATGTTCCGAACCTTGAGGTTTCACAACTCAGCTTGACTCAGTGTAGGGTGTTATTTAATTACACAATAAAACAGGGCTACATAGTTTGCTGTGTTCACACCTGTGGGATGTTGAGCTACAAAAAGCAGAAAAGGCGAGAGTGGAGGCCAACGAAACTCTATAAATCATTTTCATTTCCCACCACCCCTGTGTCTGATGCTCAGGCGGTTTCTTTCTTCTGTCAATTTCTCTTGCGTCCCTGCCGCTCAAGTAGAAAACAAACAAGGAAAGAAATCAAAGAGCATGATCCAGGAGAAACATTTTCTGGGAGGTTGGGAGACCTCAGACCCAACTTAGGCCTCCTGTGTTGGTCCCACTGGGTTCCCTCTGCCTCTGTCCTGTGGGAAAATACACTGTGCACAGGCCAGCAGCTTGCATCTAGGCTAAGCGAGTCCGCCCCCGGGGTTGGTGCTTCTATGTACGTGTGTGCATGAGTGTATGTGCAGAGAGGAGGCTGTGGGATAGAGAAGCTGTGAAAAGGCTTAAAATTTAACCTCCAAAGAGGATGTTTTAGTTCCAGAGAGTCCCCACTAAAGAATTCTAGCACAAAACTAGGGATATATGCATCCTTTTGTCAAAAGGTGTTGCCAAGAAACACATCAAATACTTGTACTTTTCGTTCAAACTCAGAGTTAAGTCACAGTTAATGCACTCATCAAGACTGTTAAATAAAGACTCCAGTCAGAACAGAAATATCTAGAGCTCCACAAGAAATCTGCCGGTGCAGACTGTCACCGGCTTTGAGATGCCTGGCTCTGCTGATGTCACTGTGTCCTGAGTTTCTCTCTGCGCTTGTTATTACCCATGTTTACACTGCCTATCCGTTCCCCACCCCAAACAGTCATTTTATTTGAACAACTTCTCCTATATCTCTTTCTTCCAAACAACAAAAAAAGGGGAGGTGTTGCCAGTGGCCTCTGATGGAGAGTCAGGGATTCATGGCTGTGACATCTAAATAGCTACACAACAGAGCCAAGGTTGTTCCTGCTTTGCTAAGTGACAAGAAGGGCACACAAATGACTTTCCCTGAACTTCCAGCTGTTCTGCACTTTCATGCATTTTGGGCCAGATTACTCAGAATTATTAAGATTTTATAGCACATTGGAAAAGTGATTGCCAGGTCGTTTTCTAAAGCCTGAGTTTTCTTGTGTTTTATCCCTGGCTCAGCTTTCACCTGGTAGCATAGAATTTTTTTGGTTTTCCCACTTAAGAGGAGGAATAAAAGAAATGGGCCTTCAGAACCATTTTTAACAATTTAGAAATGAACACAACTCCTTTTTCTGTCTCTTGGCTGGTTTGACAGAGAACAGGGTTTCTCATTCTAAGATGGGGAGTTCCAGAGGGATCAGGACCCCTAGAGCTCTGGATGTCCTCAGCTGGGTTTTACAGGCAACCCAGGTCTGGGTGGGATGGACTACTAATCTCAGCTTAAATTACATGTGGTGGTGGCAGGTGGCGTGGGAACTCAAAGTGTGCTTAGAACAACCTCTGGAACGGAACACGTGGGGTTCCAGTCCCAGCTCCTCCATTTACTGGTGGTGCGACCTTGGTCAAGTAACCTAATGTCATTATGTATCATAATGATAAATGACATCATTCCATGATCAAGAGTGGCTACCTCATAGGATTATTGGAAGGGTTAAAGGAGCTTATTTACTCGGGTTATTATTCTGGTGTATAGTAATTGTAGGGCAAAGAGAAGAGATTTGTTAATCACTGAGAGATCGGGAGGTGAAAAGGTTAAAGAAATCTGAAAACTATTGGAAGAGGGCAATCAATTTGTGGAATTGACATTTCATTTTTATTTTACAAAGGTTATTTGGGGTTCTTGTAAACGTAGGTGTGTCTCACCTTCTCTGCCACTCTGACACTTATGCTACATTCATACAGCTTCCCCAAGGACCGTATTTTTGTCGTCTCAAAGTTGGTTAGATTGAGATCACATTTATTATATTTAAAAAGAACGTGGCCCATTTTTGAGCTCTTGGATTATACTTAACTATTTTAAAAGATTAGAGGAAGTTCTTACAGAAACTACCTTGGTGAATTCTGGAATTACAGACATTTTTTCCGAAAATGCATCCCAAGAACCAATTACTGATTTTACTACAAATCATTGGAACAAATGGTTACACATCATCTCAAATGGAGAAAGGTCTCTTTTTTGACCAAGAGGAAGGAATTTCTTTTTCTCACTTTTCTTCTACTCTCAATGGAACTCCAGATCAAAATTGTTTACATTCTCAAATATCCTTAACAGAGGGATCCCCTAATGCTATAATCAGCCATGTTGCCATGTTCGAACACAGTACAATGCTTTTTGTTCATCTGTTATCAAGCTTCTTTCTCTTTAATTCTTTTCAAGAAAATGGAAATTCAGTGGGGAGAAATGTACCTGCGTATTAGTTCTCCCTGTGTCTGAGGTCTGCGGGGATGCAAACTTGAAAGACGCTTCGACTCCATGGGGCAAATGTGTCTCATCTTCATCAGCTTCTAGGAGGGAGTCTCAGACCAGCGGAGCCGGTGCCTGGGGTGGGCAAGTGTCGCCTGGCTCTAGGATCAGAGGAGTGGCCTTGGGGGCCAGCACTTCATGGCTACATCACCATACGCCATGTGGCAGGCCTGGGTCAGGGGACCATAGCCCCTGCCCCAACGTTCTTTTCCCAACTCCTCCTCCTCTTCTTTTCCCTCACCTGTCCTGCCTTCCACCTCCCTGGTCTGGCTCTTTCTGCCCAGTGGGGACCTTTCTCTCCACACTTAATGGAGCAGCACCAGGCATAGTGTTGGGGGTGAACTCAGGACAGACTTATTACCATAATTCTGAATTTCCTAGGTTTTGTCAATGTAAGCCAGATGCTTAATGCTATTTTAATGCAGTTGTTTTGCGTGTGAATAATATGCTCATTTTGCCAAACCTCAAGCCCTGGAACTAAGATCTCATAAAAATGCCTAGAGTCCAAAGCTAATAGCTGTTATTCAGCTGTTACAGGGTAAGGCCTAAAATGTTTCAGATGGATGTTCTCACCAGGGCAGCGAGTGACATGCACCTTCGAGGGGTGGCTGAGGCTCTAGATGCTTGAGGAGTAGGAAGAGCTGTGCTCCATCAGGCCGTTCCAGTTTGCCCCTCCACATGGAGGTCTCTGTTATAGAGATTTAAAGTTTATTCTTTCCTCATTCCCTAGAGACAGCTTTCTCTTTTGTGGTCCTCTACTCAGCGAATACCCTCACCTCCAACCCAAGCTGAAAGTCTTGGAAGTCATCTTTGACACTGGTCCCCATCCCCCAGTCTGCATCCCCCCACCATTTTCATCATATATATCCAATCACCACCAACATTCATTCAACAAGTATTTATCAAGGCCCTATTATGTGCCAGGTCCTCTTGTGGGTGTGATGATAAAATGACCATCTACTCATAAGAGGCAGTGTAGGGTCATGGTTAAGAGTACGAACTGTGGCCCAGAGCAGTGGCTCATGCCTATAACCCCAACACTTCGGGAGGCAGAGGTTGGGGGATGGCTTGAGCCCAGGAGCTCAAGATCACCCTGGGCAACATAGGGAGACTCTGTCTCTACAAAAATTTTCTTAAAAATTTGCTGGGCATGATGGCATGGGCCTATGTCCCAGCTACTAGAGAAGCTGAGGTGGGAGGACCACTTGGGCCCAGGAGGTGGAGGCTGCAGTGAGCCAAGATCATGCCACTGCACTCCAGCACTCCAGCATAGGCAACAGAGTGAGACTCTGTCTCCAAAAAAAAAAAAAAGAAAAAGAAAAAGAAAAAAAAGAGTATTAACTGTGAAGCCAGACAGCCAGATTCACATCCTGGCACTGTCATCTGTTAACTCTGTGACCTTGTCCTCCCATTGTACAATGGATTAATAACAGTGCCTCCCAGTACCTCCTTCATAGTTACTTTCTGGCACATAATGAATTAGCATTTCTAATGCACTCAGTGCCTGGCATATGGTAAATACCATGCAAGTATTTGAAAAATAAAAAATAGGAGGAGGGCATGAGTGTCAAACTGGCACACAGACATGGAGAAGCCCTGGGAGCTCTGAGATGCCTGGGCTGGGATCTGCAGGACCAGTAGGCAGCAAAGTCCCGTGAGCTCCATCTCCTGCTACTCTCCTAGCTCAGGCCACTGCCATCTCTCATCTGGAGCACAGAGGTGCCCCTCTAAGTGGTCTCCCTTCCTTCTCCTCCTCTCCAGGCTCAGCCAGCGGGGCTTCTCTAAAATGTAATCTGATCATGTCATTTCCTAAACGACATTCTTCAGTGGCTCCCGAGTGCCCTCGGGTTTCTGCCATACTCCTCGGTGGGCTTACTGGGTCTGCATCATTCTTCTTCCAGTGTCTCTTCATTACTCTTTTCCTCCTCTCCTTAATGTCTGGGACACACTTGCACGTGCTATTACTTCAACCCCACAGAATTGCTGTTGTCTCTGTCCCCACTGGCCTTGGTACTTTGAGTTGCCTCCACCTGGAAGATCCGTCTGCTCCACCCCACCTTTTCCCTGGTAAACTCCTATCTTCCTTCAGACTTCAGGCTTTTGACCTGACTTGCTCAGGGCAACCTCCCCTGGTCTCCACTGTGAGGTTCTTTGCTTCTCCTCTGTTCTCCCACGGTCCCTCTCAGGGCCCTATCACAGCATATTGGTTACTTTTTTATTGTGTCATTTTTCTCTTTACTCTCAAATAACATGAAGGAGAGTAGCAACTGTCTTTCTTGTTCAAAAGTGTATCCCCGGAGCTTGGCACAGTGCCTGGCATGCAGTAGGCTTATAGTACATATGTTCTGGGTTGAATTGTGTCCCCCCAGCAAATTTATATGTTGAAGTCTCAATCCCCAGCACCCCACAATGTGGCCTGATTTGGAAATAGGGGTGTTGCAGATAGAGTTAGTTAAGATGAGGTCATACTGGAATAGGGTAGGCCCCTGATTGAATACGACTGGTGTTTATAAGAACACCATGGCCAGGTGTGGTGGCTCACACCTGTAATCTCAGCACTTTGGGAAGCCGAGGCAGGTGGATCATGAGGTCAAGAGATCGAGACCGTCCTGGCCAACATGGTGAAACCCTGTCTCTAATAAAAACACAAAAATTAGCCAGGCATGGTGGCATGAGCCTGTAGTCCCAGATACTTGGGAGGCTGAGGCAGGAGAATCACTTGAATCCAGGAGGCGGAGGTTGCAGTGAGCCGAGATTGCACCACCGCACCCCAGCCTGGTGACAGAGCAAGACTCTGCCTAAAAAAACGAAACAAAACAAAACAAAACAAAACAAAACAAAACACCATGTGAAAATATAAAGACACACGCATACATGGAAGGTGATGTGAAGATATACTGGGAGAAGATAGCTGTGTTAGGCTGTTCTTGCATTGCAATGAAGGAATACCTGAGGCTGGGTAATTTGTAAAGAAAAGAGGTTTAATTAGCTTATGTTTTGCAGGCTGTACAGGAAGCATAGCGCTAGCATCAGCTCAGCTTCTGAGGAGGCTTCAGGAAGCTTCCAATCATGGCAGAAGGTGACGTAGGAGCAGAAATCTCACGTGGCAAAAGCAGGAGCAAGGGGGTGAGAAGTGCCACACACTTTTAAACAACCAGATCTTGTGAGACCTTGCTATGGTGAGAACAGCACTAAGCCATGAGGGATCTACCCCTGTGGCCCAAACAGCTCCCTCTAGGCCCACCTCCAATACTGGGGATTACATTTTAATGTGAGATTTGGGTGGGGACAGATATCTAAAGTATATCAATAGCCATCTACAAGCCAAAGAGAGAGTCCTGGAATAGACCCTTCCCTCACAGCCCTCAGAAGAAACTATCCCTGCTGACACCTTGATCTTGGACTGCTTACCTCTAGAACTGTGAAACAAATTTGTATTGTTTAAGCCATCCAATGTATGGAACTTTGTTATGGCAGCCCTAGCAAACTAATATTACATGTTTCTTCAAAGACTGGATTTCCGACTCTTTTAAATGTGCTCCTATAAGTAAAAACTTAGCACATGCACAAATATACCCCAAACAGCTCCATATTCCACAAATAGATGGACTCACAAGAATGGCAAGCGCAGGTGGCTGTTAGTCATCGCGGCAAGCCGCCAGTTTTAACTTCCAATGACCCCCTCTCCCTGGGTATTCCAGGAACTTCACCCGAGTGGGCAGGGGAGGTGCACCTCTCTGCGAGCCCCCATAGCAGGGGGAACGTGAGCTGGTGGGCCAGCAGGTGCTTGTTTTTCCCTCCCAGTCAGGAGAAGCAACTGAGAAAAAGCCAGAAGAGATGGGGGTGGGACAGAGCAAAGATCAAGGAAGAAGAGAAATAAGAGCAGGAATGCGGAGCCAGTGTGTGTTCTTTCGGCCTCCAGAACCACACCATGGGATGTCAGGTTAGGTTGTACAGAAGCCAAGATGTCAGGCGGGAATTTCCACCCTTCTTAAAAAAAGTTCTCCTCCTCCATTTGATTGCAGCCTCTAATAAGCAATTCTTCCAAATTTCTTCTGACTTCAGAAGTTCAGAGTATGTTGAGCTGAAGAAACACCAGGATCATAATTATGGTTATTATAGGGAGCTGTGTGCCCATCACCACAGCATCTGGCTGTAATCACATACTTCATGGAAGGCGAGATGATCTGTTGCTCATAATGGGCAGTTTCTGAGCCAGGCAGCCACCAAGTGCCCACCCTCCCACTTGGAGGCCCAACAGAACAGATGTTTGTAGAGAGAAGAGATGCTTATGTCTGTCTGGAGGGCCAGTGACTTCAGAAACAGTGTCAGGGAAAGCAAGTTCCGTAACTGGGTCATGGCACATGCATGGCTCAGACCAGCCAGTAAGGATGAGAAGCGGGCTTTCCCTCCACTCTGGGTGGCAGGGAAGGGGTAGAGTGGGGCAGATCTCATTGTCCTCTCACAGATGGTGAAGTAGAAAGCTGTGACTGTGGGGCGTGAACCATCATTTATTCCCATCAGTATCAACTACCTTGCCTCATTCTTCAGCAACTGAGATGCCCAACGCACTGAAAGGGCAGAGGAAAAATCCCTCTAGCCAAACAAATTCTTTGAAGCATGATTATCTTAGTCTGCTCAAGCTGCCATTACAAAATACCACAGACTGGGTGGTTTAAGGAGCAGAAATTGATTTATCACAGTTCTGGAGGCTGAGGAGTCCAAGGTCAAGGTGCCAGCAGATGCGGTGAGGACCCCTTTCCTGTCTTGCAGATGATCACCTTCAGCATCTTCTGCTGTGTCTCATATAGCAGAAAGAGGAGGCTCTGGTGTCCCTTCCTCTTACAGGAGCACTAATATCATCATGGGGGCTCCACCCTCTTGACACATCCTAACCTAATCACTCCCACAGGCCCCACCTCCTAGTATCATCATACTGGGGATTAGGGCTTTGACATATGAATTTTATGGGGATGCAAATGTGCAGTGCACAATAATTAAACTTTTTCTGTAAATTGTGTGTGTGTATGTGTGCATGCCCATGCCATCCACTTCTTTTTTCAGACTTCAGGTTGGAGAGCTGAGAAACCTGGTGCCTGAGCAGGCCTCAATCCCTACAGAGAGGGCCTCTGACCCCCTCAGGCCTCACCCTGTCTGAATCTACAGACCACAGTGCTTACCTTGTGCCCTGCACTTGCTGCACGAGGTCTTGACTATAGTAGAGTCAGCTCATTCATCAGTGAAGCCCTTAAGATTGGCACTATTAGAAATCCTGAAGCCATGTGATTCTACAGTGCCACATATTCCGGGTACTTTAGTCAACATCCTTAAACATAAAACCCTACAGTCATCTAACCTCTCTTGGATGACCATGCCCACAGTTTCTATACTTCTCCCTTATTCCAGTCTTCTGCTGTTGCTTGCCTTCTATAGTTCCAATAAAAATAAACTTCCTTATTTCCTTAGGCAGTTTTATATCCAAAAATCTTCTGTGTGTCCCCAAAGGCATCTCAAACTCAACATGGCCAACAGGGAATTTAAAATTTCCTTTTCAAAAGAATTTATTTTTGCACATTTAAAAAATTATAATTTTCAGGGCATGTAAGAAAAATATTTTTTGAAATAAGCGTACCTTTGATATAGAAATCATACTATATGTGTGATCTCTAACTAAAAAAATTAATCAAGAACTATGACCTCATATGCTGAACAAGACTATTTGCCTGTCCATCTGTCCTTTTTCATAGCCCCATTGTGGGGCTTTAGGATATACTTCTGTACACATCTCCATATCTACAAAGAATTAAGATGCTATATCAAAGATATCCAGAAGTTATATTTGGTAGAGAATTAATTGGCTTAATTGTTGATGCATAACACAGACCACTAAAAAGCAACATGAGATATAGGACAAGCAAAATAGAACATTGTCACTAAGGTCAGATAATGGAAAGACAATCACATCCTTTAAATTTGATGCATTGAAAACAAAGTCACTTCTTCAGAATTATTACATAAACAACTTGCAAAACTCCAAAAGTAATAGCACAGAGCAATGATTTTAATAAGGCACTTTAAAGACAGCAATCAAACATATAAAAATATCAATATAAAAAATATTAAAAGCGGTAACCATAGAACTAAACAGGGAAAAATATTGTATTAACCTGTTCTCATATTGCTATAAAGAAATATCTGAGACTGGGTAACTTATAAAGAAAAGAGGTTTCATTGGCTCATGGTTCTGCAGGCAGTACAGGAAGCATGAGGCTGCTTGGCTTTGGTGGGGGGGCCTCAGGAAAGTTTCAATCATGGTGGAAAGCAAAGGGGAAGCAAGCATCTTCACATGACCAGAGTAGAAGGAAGAGAGAGATAGGAGAGGTGCCACAAACTTTTAAACAACCAGATCTCGTGAGAACCCACTCACTATAGAGTACCATGGGGGGATGGTGCTAAGCCATTCATGAAAACTCCACCCCCATGATCCAGTCACCTCCTACTAGGCCCCACTTCCAACATTGGGGGTTACAATTGACCGTGCTATTTGGGTGGGACACAGATCCAAACCATATCAAATATGCATTCCTGGCCTGGCGCGGTGGCTTATGCCTGTAATCCCAGCACTTTGGGAGGCCGAGGCAGGTGGATCACCAGGTCAAGAGATCAGGATCATCCTGGCCAACATGGTGAAACCTCGTCTCTACTACAAATACAAAAATTAGCTGGGCATGGTGGCACGCACCTGTAGTCCCAGCTACTTGGGGGGCTGAGGCAGGAGAATCGCTTGAACCCAAGAGGCGGAGGTTGCAGTGAGCCGAGATCATGCCATTGCACCCCAGCCTGGTGAGACAGAGTGAGGCTCTGTCTCAAAAAAAAAAAAAAAAAAAAAAAAAAGCATTCCTTCTAGACAGTCTTTTATTTTCTGAAGTAAAGACTTTAAAAAAAATTATATAAGGGCAAAAAATATTTATCATATATTTTTTAAAGCTACCATCAAAGTTCAAGTTTCCATAAAAAAGAGAATGTTTTCCTTCAAGTCAATGAAGTTCTGATTTATACATTTTTTTAGAGAAACAATTATAGTCTTCATGCTAAGTATAGGAAAAAAAATAGCATTTAATTATGTTTGTCAACTTTTTTATTCAACATACATTTAGTGAGTGTTGTGTGACACTGTTTCAGATGCTGAGGACAGAGAAGTAAATAAGACACAGTCATTGGTTCTAGAGAACTTAGCCTAATAGAGGTGGATCTACCATTGGCAATCTTAAAGTTATCTCCCTTGGTCCATAAGATTAAACTCTACTTCAAACTCTGGCATGCTTGGCATCTTGTTACAAAACAAATAATAGTGTACCTAGTTTGTTACTTATAGCACCATGGCACTATTAATATTAACTATCTACTGATTAAATTAACTCTCATAAAGGATTCTATAAAAGCTCAGAGGGCAGAACGTATTTAAGGATAAACAAGTACTAGTCAGCTTCAAAAATAGCATCAGAATTCTGCTTTCTCAAAAGTCAAGAAAACCAAGAAAAAATTCATTCTGAGTATACATAAAAATGCTGGAAAGAGATCATCCTATACATTTTGCACATGTGCAAATATCATATATGAGGAAGTATGAATTATTGCACCGTCGTTATTAAACAATGAAGCACGCCAAATCACCTGTCAGGTTTTGAGGAAGAATCATAGCCCTCTTTCAAGAGTTCCCACCACGTTTTCAGGAAACGTGCATTTTCTGTAGACAAGCTGAAGGCAAACTCTTCCACTTGAGCTGATACTGCAAATGGGGCTTCAAGAAGTTTCGTTCACAGTGCTCTTCTCAATAGGAAAGACACGTAATCAACTTAGATGCCTATCAATGGTGGACTCGATAAAGAAAATGTGGTACATATATACCATGGAATACCACACAGCCATAAAAAGGAATGAAATCATGGCCTTTGCAGAAACATGGATGCAGCTGGCTGCCATTATCCTAAGTCTATAATCCTAAGTGAATTAAAGCAGAAACAGAAAACCACATACCACATGTTCTTACTTAGAAGTGGGAACAAAATATTGAGTACACATGGACATAAAGAAGGGAACAATAGATCTGGGGCCTATTTAAGGGTGAAGGTGGGTGAGAGGAGAGTGAGGACTGAAAAACCACCTATCAGGTATTAGGCTGATTACCTGGGTGACAAAATTATCTGAGTGACTCAAATGCCCACAACATGCAATTTATCAAACAAACCTGAACATGGACCCCTTGAACCTAAAACGAAAGTTGAAAACAAAAAAGTGTGGTTAATGAGAATGCATCTCCAATCTGCAGCTGCTGTTCCTCCAGTGGATCCACCATTTGGCTGCTGTCCCTGCTTGGAACTGGCCAGCTCAAATTCACGGGAGCGCTCAGGGAAGATGCCGAAGAGAAGTCTGAAGTTGAGGGAGAAAAGGGAGGCAGCAGGGGCGGTAAAGAAACTTGCAACTCCTCAGGGTCAGCCATGGGGAAGGGTTGGGATGGCAGAGCCAACCAGAGCAGCCAAACCAACACTAACTCTCTTTCAACTACTTGCCAGCAGTGAGTTTTTAATACCCCTTGGCCCACCCTACCACCTGTGAAACTATGTCTCTACCATTGGCTAGTTCAGCTGGTAACACCACCACCTACTTACCTGACTTATCCTCCTCCCTCACTCAACATCCTACCTACCTATCAAGTCCTGCAGGGTTTACTCTCAAAATACTGCATATGTCAAAATATAAGGGAACCTGGCATTCAGAGTAGAGCCCCGAGGTGTTTTTTTTTTTTCCGGTTAGAAGATCCTCTCCATAAATCTCAACATTTTTTGAGGGGAGCTAATTTAATTGATAGATAGTCAAATGTCTACCTAGCTATATTTAAATTATTAATTTAGCTATACATGCATGCTTAAAATATAGGATACTAATTTAGAATTTAATATCATCACTCACATTTCATCAAACAGTTCCATTTAAATTCCTTATGTGCAATTTTGACGGCAGGGGCTTTGTCATCTCTGGAACCTCCTGTAGAATTAATGCTGTTTTCTAGAGCAAATCATGGTCAGTTCTGTGGTGTTTAAGACACTGTATTTTTGGAGTCCAGATGTGATTGTGTCTCTGGAAATATTTTCAAAAGTCACAAGAACCCATAGAACAGCTGTTTTTTCAGCTGTAAACTGTAAGCCTCACTATGTAATTACTTATATCTTCATTTTAAAGTCATCTTTCAAACATTTGTTTATAACACCATCCAGTACTTGCATTGGTGAGGTCATAATCTTAGAGAAAATATTTCTTAAAGTCCTACTTTTTTTCTTGTCAGTTTCCAAATGATTTCAGTAAGAACCTCCTATGTTCAGCATTCTTTTATGTATCAAGCTAGGAAAATAGTAATTTGCCGCTAATTGAAGAGATCCTAAGAATCAATATTGAAGAGTTCATGTCTCCCTTCGTTCCCCTTAGAGCAGGCTTTCTAGAACCCTGGCCCAGGGATGTTTAAGTATCAGAGGGAGCTCTCCCTTCAGATGAGCTGATTCACTGGGGTCCAGGGCCCAGGCTCTAAGCTGGACTTCAGTTGAAATCACTATGTGCCAGAAATGTCTCACCCCAGCTCTAGCCTGGCTGGACTGTGCTTCTCTTCAAACAGGGCTTCCTGTCTCGAGACCTTGGCATGATCCTCTTCCTCCTGCTAGATGCTGTTCTCTCTCACTCCCCATGTTTCCATATTTCAACCTACCTGTCCATTGCAGTTCAGCTTCTAAAACGATCCCAAATCCTGGTTAGCCATTTCACACTTTGGATGAGAAGATATGAATAATTCAGCCCAGTCCATCATTATCGTAAAAGCAGCTGAAGATCAAGTTCCATCAAGGTGGAGCCAACAACATCTTTCCTTACATTTTCAGAGGAAAGCAAGCATATCTTTAGAATAGTGATGAAACCTGCCATGCAGTCCTCTGAACATTCTCTTGTGTATTTTCTGTGGCCCATTATGGTAATTTCATCTCCTCTTTACCTTTTTTTGTAACTGGGTGATTATACTGCCAGTCCCTGGGTACTATAATTTGCATTGCAATATGAGGCTTCCATTTAATGCTTGAAAATTATGGGACCAGGGCTGAAACTCCAACGTGGGAGTTGCTTCCACATAAGTCAGAAGAAGTTACATATACATGAGTGTGGCTCTGGGAATAAAGAACTTCTTTTCATAATCACAATTTAATATTTAAAAATAAAATCTCAGTTAACAGAAAAATAATAGGAGCGGGATTACCATAAAAGGCAGAGGAGAACTGAAGTGAAGTACTCTCATGAAAGTTTCATAAAATACCACCACACACATATTACACACTTGGGAGAAATCCCATAAAAGTTCTACACAGGAAGAGGCAATGTTCTTTCTGCTGCCCTTCCATTTCAGCAAGGATTTGTTCTGAATTCTGAAGTCCCTACAGGTGAGTGCTCACAGGCATTGCAGCATTTCAAAGGAAAGAAGTTACTATCACTGGCCTGGGAAGATGGGGAAGAGGAATGAGCTCTATCCCGGGAAATCACAGGTGACTGCTATCAGAGGACAAGGATTTTCATATAGATGTGTTCTAATTCTGGTATTTCTAGAAGACATAGTTTTTTTTTTGTTTGTTTGTTTGTTTTTGTGATCTCAAATTCAGGAGAAAGCATGATGTTTTGAAGGAAGACAATTTTCCTAGAGGTAAGAAGACCTGGGTTCTAGTCTCATTTCACCTCCTAACTATCAAGTAACCCCTTAGTAAGATCTTGGCTTTGTTATCTATTTATTATGGAGATTGAATGACAATATCTTGAACATTTAATGCTCTAGTCCGGCTACCTAGTGCTTATTGGTGTGTGAAGACTAGTGTAGCAGATTCATGGTCTATAGCCACCAGGGCAAAATCTTTATCTGAAGTGTGTTACTCCAGCATTGAGCTACATAAAGGAGTTAGTGGGACACCAGATCTGGAGCCTGAGAGTTGGCTTGTCTCTGATTTGTTGGTCTGGCAAAATGTATTCTATTCTGCACAACGATCTCCCATGGAGTTAATTTTTCTGTGGAAGATGTGCACACAGGTGTGTGTGTGTGTGTGAGAGAGAGAGAGACAGAGAAAGACAGAGAGAGAGAGAGAGAGAGAGAGCCAGCTATGCTCCAAGAAGTGCAAAGTTAAAATACATGGAATTAACAAAACCAAGGACAGAGAGGTGAAAATGAAAACGAGACAGTCCTGAGCCAGATTCTGTTAGAAAAATAGCAACAGAAAAGTACCAGTACTTACAAATAACGCTGAAATAATGCTTTGTTCTCTGCAGTTTAGCTATATGTCTGTATTTAAATAAGATTTTTTTAACTTCCCACAGTACACTGATGTATAAATAAGATTTATACAGAGTAAAGCAATTTCAGGTTCTAGGAAATTCCTTAAGTAAAATTATTTATTTAAAAATACTCATATTAGATATGATAAACATTTTCCGCTTTTCAATTAAGGTCTGCTTATTTCAAGAAATATCTAATACAATAAACCAAGATACAAATTTCAAGGCTGCTACCCTACAACGAAAAGATACAGATGTTCTTTTGCGCTTTATTGTTATAAAATTGGACACATATGGAATTGTTCATAATTGTTCCCATAGTAGGAAAAATGCATAGTGACAATTATGAACCTAAATCTCTTTTTCTAGTTATTTGACCTATTTGGAGGCAGCCTGGTAGAATGCAAAGAATAAAAGCTTTGTCAATCGTGGGCTCAAATCCCGGCATTGCCACTTCTTGTATGATCTCGAGCGAGTTCCATAATCTATCTAAGCTTCAGGTTCCTCTCCTATAAAAAAAAAAAGATGGTATTTTAGGAGATGGTTTTGAAAATTAGAGATGATGTATTTAAGTACACAGCAAATGGCACTTGATAGGAACTCTATGATAGCAGCTGTTTGCAATGGACTGAACGTTTGTGTCTCCTCAAAATTTTATGTTGAAACCCTAATCCCAATGTGATAGTATTTGAAGATCGAGCCATTGGAAGGTGATTAGGTCATGAGGGTGGAGTCCTCATGAATGGGATTAGTGCCCTTATAAGAAAAGGCCAGAGAGCTAGCTAGCTTTCTTTCCACCATGTGAAGACACAGCAAGAAGTCAATAGTCTGCCACTCAGAAGAGGACCCTCACCAGAACCTGACCATGCTAGCAGCTTGATCTTGGACTTCCAGCCTCCAGAACTGTAAGAAATGTTTCTGTTGTTCATAGTCCACCCAGCCTATGGCACTTTATTATAGCAGCCTGAGCTGACTAAGACACTATTGTTATTCCATTCCATTGACCTGGCCTGTTGCAACACTCCCAGCTACATGTCTATGTGTAGGATGAGAAAGAACTAGTATATCCACAATGTGGACATGAAAATAAGTTCTCTCTTCATTGAGATGGAGGGTCATGGAGGAAGTCCTGCTAATATGGATATACATGAAAACTACTCTCTGGCAGTCACCTCCGATTTTCCATGCTCACAGTGACGCGCATAGAATGGGCTCTCTCATTCTCATCCTAGAAGCACCATCATTGTAAACATTTGTGCTCCCATTGGAAGTTCCAATTTTTTGTGCTCTCATTGGAAGGTCTAATGACCACTTCTGAACAAGATTCTTACCTGCATGAGTTGGGAAGCTGAGCCAGAGGTGTCTAGGATCACTTCCAGCCGCAAACAGAATTTAAGGAGAGCCTAATCTGGAAGAAGCGTTAAGGAAAAGTGCAAACACAAAAAGCTTGGCAGCTGAAAAGAGGTCCTGTCACTCCAACAGCTTCTCATCATTTAAAAAGAACACACACACACACACACACACACACAGAAATGCAAATGTCTGAGGGTGGTCTGTGCAGATCTAGCCCCTGACTGCGACATTTCCCACAATTTTCTTCTCACTCTGCCTTGGCTGCCCTGGTCTAGCTTCAGGCCTGCACTCCTGTTCTCTCTGCCTGGAAAGCTCTTCTCCCTGATCTTTGCATGGCTCAGACCCTCATTATACACAGGTATCTGCTCGAAGAGAAGGCCTTCCTGACCCTCTCTGGATAAGAGAGTGCCCGCCCCATCTTTCTCTTCCTCCATCCCGCATTTTTTTCCTTCTTTCCCTTCCTTCCTACCTTTCCCTAACCACTACCCTGCTTCCTAATTTTTTTTTCTTCATTGCACTTAACGCGACTGGAAAATTCTTTATTCACCTTTTCTTGTTTCCTTATGTCTGTCTTTAACACTAGAATTTAAGTATCATTAGAGAGCGGGATTTGTACTTACATTGCCAATATGCAGGAGGCACTCACTCAGGATTTGCAACATGAATGAATAAATAAACAGAGAAGCAGGAGACTGGATTTTCTCTTTGAGTAGGTAATGACTTTCCAATTCCATGATTCTGCAAGTATTTTCCAAATGCAATTAGATTGGGAGTATTAATGAATTTCTGTTTTCAGTTTACACAAGGTCATGACTATTTAAACCAGTTCCTATTTAGTAGCTATTCAAGTAACTAATTCAAGTAACAGTAAGTAATTCAAGTGACTGTACTCAAAGTTAAGCCAGTGAATCTTTAGGTTGGAGGTGAAATCTGCCATACAGGCCTCTGAGTATTCTCTTGTGTGTGGTCTGTGGCCCATTACATAATTGGACAAGTCTTAAAACTACAGAAGTGTTTGGGTTCTCCACTACCACAAAACCAACAGTACTGTTTATAAGCAATATTTAGACCCAACACTGTTAGCTCAAGGGGGACAGGAAGCACATTTTTTTTCTCTCACCGTTTCATATTCAGAATCTAGCACAATACTGGGCACATCATTTGATGAGGAGCTTAACAAATGCCATTAAATAAACAGACATTCAACTTTTATTTTTCCTGGTGACTTTAGCATTGTAAACAGCTAATGAGACTATTGATCATGCTCTGGCCTTTGCATCTTAATACCCACCCAGTAGAGTTACTGGGGTGCTGACACCCCAATCCTTTCTCCTTCCTTCTGATGAAATGGCACCTCATTCTTCTTGGTAATCATTTTCCTGCTGCCTTGGTGCTTGTTGGCTTCATTCAGTGGATGTTGCTTTTATAGCTACCTCTGTTTGTGTCTTTGTCCCCACCTGTTGCTCCTCTGGCTTGCTGTTTGGCTGTAGCCACCACGACGGCTTCTGAAGATGAAGCATAGTTATATCACAACTCATGAACAAGGCTTTCTCAGCTCGACCCTGAGTGGGTGACAGTGTCATCCTCAGAGTAATCAGAGGTCTTTTTCAGTGTCTAACATGCAGTCTGCTCCTTCAATGTGACAACACTGCCTTGAAGACCTCAGAGCACCTTACCCAAGACTGTACTAGAAGATGAACGAAAGGCATGTGACTCTCCCTGACCCCACTTGAATATCCCCAATAGCTTACATCTTTTGGTTTTCTTATCAAAAGAGAATCAAATTCTCTTGATTCTCTTATCAAAAGGTGTTAAGGTAAAAACACCTTAGGATGTTTTCAAAATCTTCCCCACCTGGGACAACCTTATCTTACCCATGGATGCTGGGCAGCCCTTTTCTCCCCTTCTGGTCTGAAAAAGTCTTCTTTAGCATCCACTCCTAGTGCCTCAGGAGCACTCCTGCAAATGAGACCCTAGAGATCTGGAGTTACCAGCAGAGGCAAATTAAATCCCTACTTGAATTTTTGTTATGTAATTAATTTAGTTGACCAATATCCAAAAACAGAAAAAGATAAAAGAAAAGTAGAGAGCTTTATTATAATTTTAACAACTATTTTCCAAACCTTTCTAACTTGATATTTACTTCTTTAAAAAATATTTTCAGGCTCTCCTCTCCTTAAAGGAGTAAATTTTGCTCTGTTGCCATTAGCTTTACACATCATCGAAACCCTGAAATTCCATAAAGCATCCTTAATTTTAACTTATTTAATTTAATGTTTTTATTTTTTAGAATAAGAGTTCAATGACTGACCCCCACTGCCCTCTGAGGGTAGAGATTACCACTCCCGAATTCACAAAGTCTGTCTCAGTGAAGAACGTCTCTGTCCATCAGCAGAAGACCCAAATTCCTTATAGAGAATGGGCTTTTAACTTTTTTTTTTATGATCCAGGACCAAATATAAGATTTTATTAACATGTAGGCTAAATTTTTCATGTTCAATATAAGCAGTGGACCTCAGGGGAAAAAAATAGAGCATATAAACCCTAAAATGTTTTAATGAGAAAGTTTTTTTATTGATGCCTAGTATGTATCTGAGAAGTGTTAAATATTGTTGATGCAAAGAAGAATGAGCCATGTTCTACACCCTTAAGGAGCACAGTCTAGTAGAACAGAAAGGCTTACTTATGTTAGGTTTAAAAAATAATCACCCTGCTGGACATAATTGATATATTTCAGACCTCTGAAGGAATGGAGAATGTGGAGCCACTTCCTTGCCTGCTTTAGTCTGTGGTTTGGATGAGGGAGGTGGATGAGACATTGAGAACCAAGAGAGGGCATTTCTCTATCCACCCTCCCTCTCTCCCTTCTTTCTTCTTCTTCATTTTTTCTCCTCCTTGTCCTCCTCCTTTTTCCTCTCTCTCTCTCTCTTTCTCTCTTTACCTCCTGACTTTATAAAACCCCTCCACTTGCTAACACTTCCTTCTGTCTCCCCACTGATGTCTGTTCTTCATTTCCTCTCACAATTCAGTGATACGTATAGGTGAGGAAAGATGCTTCTTTGGACCTTCTGTCACCAAATGGAAATGATAATGTCCAAGTCTTTGAGTTCTTTAAAGGCATTTGCTCTCTAAAGCATTTTTACAACAGCCCTGTTCACCGAAGGCAAGTGATGCTCTGGAGTCAAGAGTATTTTCTTTTGCCGCAAGGAGCAGAGGAAGTTGTTTATTACACACTTGGAGAGGTGCCAGTATATTTGTTGAATTTATTGCAAACCTGCTTTAGGGTACTATTGCCTCATTAAACTCTGTTTTTTAATGCACAAGAAACCCAATAAGACCTGATAAGACCATCTGGACCATACTAGGGGCAATGCTAGCTATTAATACCTGCAAATTACTTACACTTTAAAATAATCCATTTCAGTCTGACTAATTAAGTCATATTTTCTCCAGGAAATAGCAGCAAAACAATGTTTTAATAGTTCCTTAACCTCCTTTTGCATCATTTGACTTGATGCATGATAGTTTAAAAAATTTTTAGAGGATATATTTATACAAAATAATTTTAAATTATAACTGATGTTTATGTTAATAATATCAACTGTATACTGACTATCTCGTATCAGCCATTAATACACATGATGGATATTATTGTCATTTTATACACATTTCCATTTCAAACTGTATCCATGCAAGATAGGTAGTGTTCTTGCTATTTATCAAATGAAAAAAATTGAACACCAGAAAAGTTAAGTATCTTTCTCTAATTCACACAGCTAGTAAATGGCAAAGCCAAGATTTAAGTGTAGTTGTGTATATTAACACTATCGCATGTATATTTATGTCATGTAAATTATATGATAAATCATTCTCATGTTATTTTATTTTCAAAGAATTGTTGAAATTGAAATATAACCATTTTCTTTTCTATATAAAAGTAATTGTATTAATCTGTTCTCATGCTGCTAATAAAGACACACTTGAGACTGGGTAATTTATAAAGGCAAGGGGTTTAAGTGACTCACAGTTTAGCGTGGCTGGGGAGGCCTCAGGAAACTTACAATCATGGTAGAAGGGGAAGCAAACATGTCCTTCTTCACATGGCAGTGGGAAGAAGAATGAGAGCTGAGTGAAGGGGGAAGCCACCTTCCCCATCAGATCTCATGAGAACTCACTATCACGAGAACAGCATGGGAGAAACCACCCCATGGCTCAATTATCTCCACCTTGTTCTGCCCTTGACAGGTGGGGATTATTGCAATTCAAGGTGAGATTTGGGTTGGGACACAGAGGTAAACCATATCAGTAATATAGGCTGATTGGTGGGAGAGGAGATGACAATTGGTGATAGATGTCAACAAGTCTTTCTAGGATCAAGAAAGGAGATTAATTGGTGACTGACAGCAGAATATGGACAACTGAAATCGAACAATCTGCAGAAAGAGAATATGAAAGAAACAGTTGATGTGTGCTACAGAGCTTTGGGAAGGCTCAGAAGTAGGGACTTCCCGCAGTGGTGTGCTGGTTAAGAAACTCTCTAGCAAAACAAGAAAATCTTTGATTTGTAGTGTTTGTTGATTTCTGTGTTGCACACCCTCCCCCTATAAGCAATTTCAAGCAACCAACAGCTCCAGTGCAACAATGAGCCAGGTATCTCAGAAGGTAGGGAAAGAAATGAAACTGACAACAGCAGGATTAATCAGAAGTCTTTAAATTCTAAAACATTTTTAGATTCAGAGGGTACATGTGCAGGTTTTTTACATGGATATATTGCATAATGGTGAGGTTTGGGCTTTTAGTGTACCCACCACCCAAACAGTGAACATTGTACCCAATAGGTAATTTTTCAACCCTCTTATCCTCCCCTCTTTTGGAGCCTCCAGTGTCTATTTTTTCCATCTTTATGTCTATGTGTGCCATTGTTTAGCTTCTACTTATAAGTGAGAACATGTGGTATTTGATTATCTGTTACTGAGTTATTTCACTTATGATAATGGCCTCCAGCTCCATCTGAGTTGCTGCAAAGGACATTATTTATTCTTTTTCTATGGTTGCATAGTATTCCATGATGTATAAATGCTGCATTTCCTTTACCCAATCAACTGCTGATGGACACTTATGTGATTTTGTGACTTCGCTCTTGTGAATAGTGTTACAATAAACATAGAAGTACAGGTGTCTTTTTGATATAATGATTCCTTTTCCTTTGGGTAGATACCCAGTAGTGGGATTGCTGGGTTGAATGGTAGTTCTATTTTTAGTTCTTTGAGAAATCTCTGTACTGTTTTCCATAGGGGTTGAACGAATTTACATTCCCACCAACAGTGTGTAAGAGTTCCCTTTTCTCTGCATCCTTGCCAACATCTATTGTTTTTTTGACATTATAATACTAGGCATTCTGACTGGTGTGAGGTGGTATCTCACTGTGGTTTTAATTTGCATTTCTCTGATGCTTAGTGATGTTCAGCATTTTTTCATGTTTATTGGCAAGTTGTATGTCTGGTTAGAAGTTCTTTTAAGTAGGAGTTAAACTCACTCTACAGAGAACTTCCATGACCTCAGTCAGAGACAAGAATTTATTCTTGGAGATAAAGAACCAGGGCCATTTAGCCCTCAGGCACAGCAGAGGAATAGTGAGTGCAGTACTGAAACTTTAAAAGATGAGTGTATTAGTCTGTTCTCACACTGCTAATAAAGATATACCTGAGACTGGATAATTTACAAAGGAAAGCAGCTTAATGGACTCACAGTTCCACATGGCTGGGAAGGCATCACAATTATGGCAGAAGGTGAATGAGGAGCAAAGTCACGTCTTACATGGCAGCAGACAAGAGAGTGTGTGCAGGGAAACTGCCCTTTTATAAAACCAACAGTTCTCCTGAGACTTATTCACTATCCTAAGAACAGCATGGGAAAAGCCTGCCCCCGTGATTCGATGACCTCTCACCGGGTCCCTTCCACAACATGTGGGGATTATGGAGAGCTGCAATTCAAGATGATATTTGGGTGGGGACAGAGCCAAATCATATCAATTAGCATAGGAATTTTAATGTCTAATGGCTTTCCAGAGAGCAAGGGGAGAGGATGCAGAGAGAGAGAGAGAGAGAGAGAATGAGAGAAAGAGTAAGAGAGAGAGAGCAGAGGAAGTCGGAAAAATATTATAGAAATAATGTAAGGAAACTTCTGAAAACTGGCAGACATACATTTTCAGATTGTAAACGCCTAACAAAACTCAGTACATTGAATTTAAAAGACTCACACCAGGGCACATTGTGAAATTTAATAACACTGGGAATAAAGAGACAGGCCAAAAAGTTTTGAGAGAGAGAGAGAGAGAGAGAGAGAGAGAGAGAGACAGAAAGAGAATGGCAAATAAAGAAATGGGGATTATAATAAGTATTAGGCTTCTCAGCATCAACTCAAGAAGCTCAAAAACAGTGAAGCACAGTTTAAAATATGAGTGGAAATTATTTCTAACCTAGAATTGTGTCCTTATTCATGAACCATGAAGATAGAATAAAGACCCATCCAGACATGTAACAAGTAAAGAAACCAAAAAAAACCCAACTTCCCATGTATTCTGTCTTGGGAAATCTTTGGAGGCACCTCCCTCCCTCCCTCCCTCCCTCCTTCCCTTCCTTCCTTCCTCCCTTCCTTCTTCCCTTCCTTCTTTCCTTCTCTTTTCTCTTTCTTTCTTTTATTGAGACAGGGCTTTGTGCTGTTGCCTAGGCTGGTGTGCAGTGGTGTCATCATAGCTCACTGAAACCACCAGCTCCTGGGCTCAAGTGATCCTCCCAGCTCAGTCTCCCAGGTAGCTGGGACTACAGGTGTGTGCCACCAACCTGGCTAATTTTTAAGATTTTTGTAGAGATAGGATCTCATTTTGTTGCCTAGGTGGGTCTCAAACTCCTGGCATCAAGCGTTCCTCCTGCCTCTGGCCTTCCAAGCTGTTGGGATTATAGCTGTGAACCACCACTCCCAGCTCTGAGGCTTTTCTTATGTAAATAAAGAATAAACCAAGAAAGAGGAAGACATGGAGTCCCCAAAACAACGGCTCAAACTTGGGAGAGAAGAAAAGGGAGTTTCCAGGTGGATGGAGACAGCAAGTTTCAGGATGTCAACCATGGAGCAGGCCAAGCAGCCTGGTCACATGGAGCAAAAGGAAGGAAGGCCCCCAGAGAGAACCTTTCAAGTAAAATGATGAGATGGATAGATGGCCTGATGTGTTTGATCCTATCGAGAGGGACTTCATGCTTCTGATGAAAAGTTTGGGTAAGGATTAGTAATAGTGAAATTAAAAAATTAAGCAAGCAAGCAAACACATGAGGCTATTATTATAATAGCTTCAGAAAGTAAAAGTTGTGTGAGAAAGTATTTCTAATCATAGACACCACCTGGCTCTATGGTACAGATGTTAGAGCATCAAACTCCACAGCGTGATGTAATTTGCTATATGAATTGAGATTTGATGTGATCAAGGAAAACCAGAGATATGGCAGTTGCCTGGGAACATTTTGATTTGTAACTATCATAGCTTTTCAGTAGTTTCCCCTTGTCATTCTCTTGGGGTGTTATTTTTCCCCCCAACAAAATTCTGCCTTCTCTAGGATCCTATGATCAATGAAAATAAGTAACACTCTGGAGCAATTCCTGTCTTTATTTAAGCAGGTGCTAAATAATTATAGAGATCGTTAACATTTAAAGGGTGTATTTCCTTTTAAGTCCTTAAAGTACATGTTCACATTTATGTTTCCTATGAAAAGTAAATTTCAATGAGGGGAAGAAACGAAATGGCAAAGCAGTTTAAAAAGCCCAAATCTTGACTGGTTCTGGTAAATAGAAGTGTGACAGGTGGTTTCACCTTCCTGAAATCACTATTTCATTCTGAAAAGAATGGAAGTGACTCTGGCTTAGAATCCCTTTAGTAATGATAGGGACTTTGAACTCTTCTTTTGTAAGGTGCAAGTTGTGAGTTACATATACTTTCTAGGGAGTCATATGCAATTAACTGATGTGTTGACATCCAGAGATCAGTTGTGCCATGTATCTATTTTCCAGGCTTATTAATTTAAAATAGCTCCACAATGAAAATAAGGGTTGACACTGAGGGTTACTAGACACTGAGAGTTTGTTTTTTTTTTCCTGGAGTTATTGTTCTTATGTCCTGGAATTTACTTTCTTGACAGTCTTTTAAAACTATGATAGTATCTCATATTTCCCCAGTGGTTCTGCCTGAAGGCAGAGAAATAGATTTCAACGACCTCTCAAGACCCCCTTTGAGTCCCAATGTGTCTGAGTTGGCCACCTGTCCTGCAGGCCACCAGAAGGTGTCAACCATTAACCACAGGAAGTTCTATGGCCCCATGAAAATAGTGACTAGTAAGAGAGGCATACCCGAAGTTGACCTGCCATCTATGCACCTGATTTTCTCCTTGGATACCTTAAAGGTGTTAGAGTTAAGATGAGAGATCTCCATAACATCCAGAGAATGGATCTACAAAAGAATTTCAAAAGATATTATTTTCTCTCATCTTCTTAGTGATACAATTTGTAATGAAGGTAAACCTGTGAAGATTCATTGCTGTGTTTTTAAAAGCTGTAATTGCAGAAACTTAAACCTCCTTAATCTGGAATTTGGGCTAAAAACCACCACTAAATTAGGAGACTGCCAATACTCCTTCTTTTAACCATACAGACGAAATATAATCTCACTAGAACTTTTCTTAGAACCCATCTGGATGCCTGGGAAAAGTAATATGAAGAATTCGAAATTTTCCTAGGCATGTAAAATAATGAGCATGTTTTAATGTGTTTCAACTCAGTGAAAAATTTTTACTCCGTGAGTGTGAAAGTAAGATTTGATCTGGAAAAGATTTCTGTATTATATTAGGACAACTTATTTTTTTTTTTCAGATAAAGCTGTATCATTTTACAAAGTGCAACTGTATGAAGATATAGAGAACTGAAACTTACTTTACAGCAAAATCTGAGCAATTTTATGATTAAACAGTTTCCTTCTTCCCTGGACACATAAGAATAATAAAAACTGTCCCAGAATTAAGTAATTAAATCTTTGTTCATTCAGACATTCACTCAACACTTCTTTCTTGTGGTCGTGTTTATTGTGTTAATGGATTATTTATATTTTCCTAATTTTTCTTTTCTCTTCTGTCTCCCTCTTTCATTTATAAGAGTGCTGGTGGTTACACTGGGCCCAGCAGGATAATACAGGATAATCTCCCTATCTCTCCAAATCTGATTAGCAACCTTAATTCCATCTGCAATCTTAACTCTCCTTTGCCATGAGATATAACACATTCAGAGGTGCCAGGGATGAAGACATAGACATTATTCTGCCTACAACATCATGTCAATTCCTACCACAGTAGTCTCAGGCTGATCCATTAAAAAACATATGTTAGCTGGGTGTGGTGGCTCACACCTGTAATCCCAACACTTTCAGAAACCAAGGTGAGAGGATGGCTTAAGCTGAGGAGTTGGAGGCTGCAGTGAGCTATGATCACACCACCGCATGCCAGCCTGGGCGACAGAGAGAAACCAAGTCTCTAAAAAAACAACAAATAACATATGCTGGATAACATTACAACTCTATTTGAAACCTTCCAATAACTTTTGATGTCTGTTAGGGTAAAAACCAAAGTCCTTGTAATAATACTTCCCATGCCTTTTATGGTCTGACTCCCTGCTCCATCCCTGACTTCCAGCTTGCTCAGCCCCAGCCGGTCCCAAATACACCCCACCCCTCCAAAAAAATCTTGCCTCAGGGAGTTTTCCTTAAATATTCACATGGCTGATTCCATTAGCTGCAAAAATATAATCAAATGTCACCTTATCAGTGACTTTCTTGATAAAATAACTTCTCTCATTCCTCTGGCAATTCTTATCACCCTTATTTGATTTTATTTTCGCTGTAGCACTTATCTTTATATGACCTGCTATATATTTACTGTTGTTGTTTTAATGTTCTGTCTTACCCATGTCCGCTAGCAAGGCTGTGTGTAGGATGAGAGTAGGACTTTTGTTCTTATTGTCCACTGTTGTATCTCCAGTTCTGAGAAAAGTGCCTGGCACATAGAATACTTTAGTGAATGCAATAAATGGATGGATGGGTGGATGGGTGGATGGTTGGATGGATGGATGGATAGATGAATGGATTGGATGGGTGGATGGTTGGATGGATGGATGGACAGATGAATGGATTGGATGGATGGACAGACGGATGGACAGATGGATGGATGGATGGAAGGACGGATGGATGGATGGAGTGCTGTTGTTTTACACAGGGCAGAGTTTATGAGGTGAGGGAAAATGACCCGTGTTAAGTAGAGTGCTTGGATGTATCACAAATATGTTTTTGAATAAAAGGAATTTTCTCAGCTTTATCACTAAGTGAAGAGGTACAGAGATTTCCTTAGTCAACATGACTAATTTTTCCTAGAATTATAAGAATTTGTTCTAAAAACTCTTCGGGAGAGGGCAGAATGCCCAGGAGCACACCCAGCTTGTGGCAGATGCCATGTGGAGCCCGTGCCCAGGAAACTGTACCCAGGTCCAGGGAGCCTCACAGCCTCAGATGAAAAGAGAAGCTCGGCTTAAAGTCTACATGTGTTTAAATTTGTTTTTAAATTCTTCATTTAGAAAGGTGAAAATGGGGCCGGGCACAGTGGCTCAGGCCTGTAATCCCAGCACTTTGGAAGGCCAAGGCGGGTGAATCACTTGAGGTCAGGAGTTCGAGACCAGTCTGGCCCACATGGTAAAACCCCGTCTTTACTGAAATACAAAGTTAGCCGGGTGGATTACAGCGCATGCCTGTAATCCCAGCTGCTTGGGAGGCTGAGACGGGAGAATTGCTTGAACCCTGGAGGTGGAGGTTGTAGTGATCTGAGATCGTGGCACTGCACTCCAGTCTGGGTGACAAGAGCAAGACTCCATCTTAAAAAAAAAAAAAGAAAGAAAAGAGAGGTGAAAATAGACCAGGCATGGTGGTGCCCACCTGTAATTGCAGTGCTCTGGAAGGCTGAGGTGGGAGGAACACTTGAGCCCAGAATTTCAAGACCAGCCTGGGCAACATATGACGACCCCATTTCTGCAAAAAATAAAAACAAATTAGCCAGATGTGGTGGCATGCGCCTGTAGTCCCAGCTACGTCAGAGGCTGAGGTGGGAGGATTGCTGGGTCCCAGGAGTTCAAGGCTGCAGTGAGTTGTGATGGTGCCACTGCCCTCCAGCTTGGGCCACAAAAGGAGACCCTGTTTCTTAAAAAAAAGGTTGTGTGTTGGGGGGCAGGGGAGGGGCTGTGTGCGAGAGAGAAAATTCTTCTCCATTAAATTTCTGCCAAATTGTTGTCTATTTCTCGGAAATATTGAAAATAGTTAACTTACCCGTGTTAGCACATATGTGTTTCAGACAGAAATCTGCTGACACACCAATTTTAAGTGGTAAAATGTGTAAACTGAAAACAAAACACAAAAAAGCAGTACATGCAGAAAATTTTTAATCTCAGGGTGAAATTTTCAAGGACAGTGGAACCTAATGGTAATTTATTGGAAGTAACCCAAATTTTATGCAAAAAATGCTCCAGGAAGAGTTGACAGCGCTTCCCTTGAGGCAAAAGAAGAATCATGGTACAGAAAGTGCTTTATTCTTTTCTGTGCCCTGAATCATTTTCTGAATTTCTTACTTCCCATTCCCATTCTAAAACTTTTGCTTTAGCTGTGTGGTTCTTTATATAGTGTTGAAATTGCAAAAAATAAACAAAAATGGCATAAGGTTTTATGGAGTTTTATTGCTGCATTTTTATCCTTAAAGCAGACAAAGAAATAGCTGATAAAATTCAGAGTCCTTCCATATTTATCCAGTATCTGCTTTTCAGGTGCATTAATTTTATATACACCTTTGGGAGTGATGGATATACTCACTATCTTGACTGTGATCATCACTTCATGGTATATACATACATCAAAACATCAAAATATGTGTTTTAAGTGTGGGCAATTTATGCCAACTCTACCTCAGTGAAGATATTTTTAAAATTTTAAAAATGCACACACACACACACCTTCTAAAGCTACACTGTCTAATGAACTCCCATGGTTATTTAACTTAATTAAAATAAAATAAAATAAGAAATTAAATTCCTTCATTGTACTAGACACACCTCAAATGCTCAATAGTTTCATGTGGCTAGTGGCTACCCTATTAGACAGTGCAGACACAGGACATTCCCAGCACTGCAGGAAGTTCTACTGGACAGCATTGCTGTAAATAATTCTCCTACTTAGCCCTCGTTTTCATTTCTATGCCTTTACTTTATGATCTTATCAAAGCTGAGGTCTCCTGCTTTTAGCCTCCACATAGAAACTGGGGCAATCTTTCTAAAATGCAAATCTGCCCTGGTTACTTCCTGCTCAAAATCCCTCAAATTTCCCCACAGGATGAAATCCAAACTCTTGCAAATGTAAGCTAAGGGAAGGACCTTTCTGTCCTCATTTTCTGCCCTCTTTACTCCTTTATCTAGGCTCCTGTTCTCTAGAAACATTAGCGAATTTGCTCCTCATCTTTGCCAAGGAAGCTCACTGTTTGCAACTCTACTGGGTGCATTTATGCTTACACTTTTAAATTTTGAAAATGATCATACCTATGAAGTCTTCCAGCTCTCCTTGGATTTTTTGTTTTTTAAGAGATGGGGTCTCACTCTTGTCACCTAGGCTGGAGTGTAATGGCACAATCATAGCTTGCTGCAGTCTCAAACTCCTGGGCTCAAGTGATCCTCCCGCCTAAGCCTCCTGTGTAGGTAGGACTACATGGGTGTACCACTATACCTGGCTAAGTTCAAATATTTTTTTAGAGATGGGGGATTCTCACTAATTTGCCCAGGTTTGTCTCAAAACCTGGACCTCAAAAGTGATCCTCTCTCCTGGGCCTCCCAAAGTGCTGGGGTTCCATGTGCAAGCTACCATGCCTGGCTCTTTAGACAATTAAGTGGCAAAGTTTGCCCCGTGACATCTGCACGTGAGTCTATTTATTTTAGGAATCTATTGAGACTCTCTTTGTGGGTTAATGTATGTCTATTTTTATGAGTGTTCTATGTGGACTTGTAAAAGAAGGTACAATTTCTGTTTATAGAGTAGGAGGTTTGATGTGTGTATTTTACATCATCCTATGGATGACATTTTGATACCTGAACTGTATTTTCCATGCTTATACATACTCTAGAATATTATATATATTTTATTAAACATAAAATTGTATTTTAAATATGTTTTTCTAAAGGATTTAAGCCTAATTTTCTTGGTCATAATAAATTGTGTACATTCATGCATCATTCAACGATGGGGGTACATTCAGATAAATGTACCATTAGGTGATTTTGTCATCGTTTGGACATCATAAAGTGCATTTCCACAAACATAGATGCTTCAGCCTACTACACACCTAGGTTATATGTTATAGCTTATTGCTCCTAGGCTAGAAAACTACAACATGTTATTGTACTGAATAATTTAGGCAATTGTAACACAATGGGAAGTATTTGTGTATCTAAACATACTAAATGTAGAAAAGGTACAGTAAAAATATAGTATAATCTTATGGGACCACTGTCATATATGCGGTTCGTCGTTTACAGAAACATTGTTATGCAGTGCATGACTGTACTTGAATTATCTTTGTTGGAGACAAATAATTTCATACAATTTTAGTCTCCCCCCATTCTCCTCCAAATATTTCACCATTTTTAAACTCTGAGGTTTCATGCTAGGCAATAATAATTGTGGAGAGGGTTATGAGGTTGCTTGTCCCTGTTTCATGATCTTAGACATCTTGTAGGGATAGTCAACCACTGATCATACCAGTTCCTATTACCCATCTCTTTTACGTGTCATTGTTTGAAAATCAGAAAGTGCATGAGGTAATTATATGACTTATTCTCTCTCTACCATCTCTATGACTATGCAGAGTATATACACACATCACACAAACCTATGAAACTAAATCCGCAGTGCTGACACATTCCCTCCCTTGAGGCCTCTTCCCTATTTGACTGCTGGAACACTGATAACTGGGCGTCAGACCATCCAATCCTCCAGGCAGGAGTTTGAAAGAGCCTTCTCAGGGCATCTAATAAACCCAACAAGAAAGACATACAGATAATAAAATTCGATGCCATCAAACTCTCCAGATAAATCCTCTAATGTGAAGTGTTCAGTGGACAATTCCTCCCACCTACTTAGAGCTACATATTGATTTTTTAGTGTTCCTCTCTTAAATATGAAGAGACAGCCAAGAACTCTCTCACTTCTGAGGAAAGTCCTTAAAATGAAAAAGACAAGAAAGGAAACCAGCAGCAAAAGTAACTTGCAGAAAAAAAGCTATACCAAAAGAAAGAATGTATTTAAAACTTTACTGATATCCTCAAGAAACAAAAGAAGACATTGTATGCAGAAAGCAAGAACAGGATGCTATACAATAGGAACATCCAGGAAACTAAAAAAGAGCTTTTGGAAATTAAAAAGCTGTTAGCAGTTGAAGAACTCAATGGAAGAATTAGAAGATAAAATCAAGAAATTTCCAAGAAAGTAGAGCAAAAAGGCAAAGAGATTTTAAAAAGATTAGAGGAACAATGACTACTCTTTATTAATCAAATTTTACATTTATTAATATGTGAAATAGTTAATAATAATAAATTTATTTGAGGACAAATTTTTTTTTATCACCTGATCTGGATTGGTCCTTGCAGGCAACACAAGAGTTGAGGACATGGTGGTATGGAATGTCTGAAAGGTGACCTTGACTTGTGGTTGATTAGCTTGAAGAACACCTAAAAGAGATGTGTAATAGGAGCTGGTATTATCAGTGGTTGACCGTCCCTACAAGTTGTCTAAGATCATGGAATGGGGCGAGCAACCTCATAACCCCCTTGAAAATAATCTTTTTAACAGTTTATTCCAGTTTTCCCTTTTGATATCACTCCTATAGCTATTAGGGCAAAAGACTAAGACTCAGGCCAATTTTAATATGTGTAGTCACAGATTTAATCCTTCTAAATCTTATGTACTTTTCCACTGCCTCCAAACTTTAAGGATGACGAACACTGCATAGGAATTATTTACATTAAAAATTACTATTTTTTTAAAATAAAAAAATTATTTGCCCTTAATAGCATCTTGACTTCCTCCCTCAGTGTTCACAAATTTCTCTTGTCTCAGAGCCCTGACCATGACTATCATTTATAACACTAATCTTTTCTTTTTGTTGTTGTAATTACCAAGATTTACATGCAGGTTTTATTTTTCATTAATTAGAGCCAAGTGGACAATTTCTCTTTGGGGTAATTTATAGATGTGGCATGTTCTAAAAACACTGATCTTTCCTTGAATTACATTGTTGTTTATCTTTCCTTTGTGTTCCGTTTCTTCAGTTGGATTGTGAACTCATGAAAGTCAGCAAATTACCTTACACTTTGAATTTGCCCTTTAGTTCCAACCACATTGCATTGAAAAAGTAGCACTGGCTTCTATCTCTTGAATTCTTATTAGAAGTGAGGCCATCTTCACAGCCAGCTCATTGAATGTTTACAATAGCTCTGCGAGGAAGGAGACATTATTATCTCCACTTTTTGGATGAGAAAACTGAGGTTTACAGAGGTTAGTAACAGGGTCCCCCAGCCAGTGAATGGCAGAACTGGGAATCAGAGCCATACCTGTCTGGATCTACAGCTGGAGCTCCTCCTAAGAACTACGCTATTTGAACTGACTGTTCATTTCCTTTTGTTTCAGACAGAATAGTTTTCTTTCAGCTTCAGGAAGGTCAGCTTGGGAATATGTCACAAAAGGCAATGAAAGGTGTTATTCTGTTCATTTCTCTCTTTTCTTATCTCTCTGCTGTTTCTTAAGATTGCCCCTTTCCACTGTCCCATGGCTGGGACAGTGACAGAAATAAGAGAATGTTGGAGGATGTTGGGGACAGAGATTTCGGGTCCTGGCAATTACCAATATGCTAATCACTTAACAATCTTCAAACAATTTAACAGTAAAATGTCCAATGTCCAGAAACAAATTCTTTCCATTGCTATCCCGTATGGTGGGGAGCACAAAAGAATACTGTTCAAGGTTAGCAGGGGGCCTGGCAGAATCCCAGGTCCACTCTGAACCCACACCCACACCCTTGTCTCAGGCCCCCTCGCCTGTCATTCCTCTAGAGAAAAGCAGTCAAGCTTCTCAGTGGTGGGGAATGACCACCACTCCCAGTGCAGGCTGTGAAACCCACAGTCTCAAAGAAGGAGAAAGAATGCAAGTTGTGGGGAAGGGAGTGTTGTGGACAAGAATAAAGAGAGGGGACTGAAGCCTAATAAATAGGCAAAAATAACGAGTTGAGAAACAGGCTTGCTAGAAAATGGCCAGAAATCTGTGAGAAGAAGGAGGAGAGTCCCTGAGGAGAAGGGGAGGGGACAGGAGAAAGAGAAGGGGTCCCACTGAGAAGAGCAAATTGTGTACAGCCACCATTAGCTTGGGATCGATTCCAGAATCATCCTCAAGTTATTTTTCTAGTACTATCTTTCAAAATGTAGAATTTTATACATGTAAAAGAATATATACATATAAAGTATGTTATAGACACACACACACACACACATGTTAATTTTTACATCGTTACAATCTCATGCCTAAATAAAGTGTGAGAAAGCACATAGTAGGTAAAACAGGTCCTTTTCCTGGGCGACCATGCAAGAAAGGAGATATATTTTTACCGGGAGTATGGGATGATAATTTTTTCTCCTTTACTATTTAAAAGGGTGTATTGCAGGTAAAAAAAAAAAAAAAAACTTTTGGGGATGCAAATAGCTTTTCCTAGTGTCCAGGGCTTACACCCTTGTCTCCTACATAGCTGAATTGGAAAGGTGCTTTAAGCTCAGGCCCTCCAGCGGGGAAACAGTCTTTTCTCCTGGCCATAGTCTCAATTGATATTAAAATTATAGAGCACTTTGTGCCCCCAAATAACTTTTTATTAGATTGTGTGGCAAGAAGTTAACTTCATGAATGTTATTTGCAAAAATTAAATAACTCCAAAATTTTGAAGGACACCTATCAAGAGAGATCTGCCTCAAAAAACAAACCTGACTGGGAATTTAGTTCCACTGGGTTGTGGCACTTCGTGGGTGACTTAACCCAGATATTTCCCACTCCTGTTTATTGAATTTCTTCCCTTGTTCTCTGGGACTCTGTCCCAGCCCAGATAACAAGGTTGGAGGCACACAGAACTTGAGGACAAGAATGTCAAAAGTCCTCCGCCCAACTGTGAGGCAGGAGTGATTTGGGAGAAGATGCAGTAGGCTATCACTAGTCCCTGTCACAACCAGAAGAAGAGCCTCTAAGCTGGAAGGGAAGAGAGTTGGCATAGGTCTAAGAGAGTTAGACACCGGAACAGGGGGCCTTGCAGCCTACTCTGGGTTGAGTCAATTTCTTGGTGGGATATAGCAGGAAGAGAGAAATACCACACAATTTGGAGGTTGCTCACATAGAGGCACTCCGTAACTTGCTTTTGATATGGAATCCTCTCTTGCAGAGATATAATTGATAACGTGGTATATTCAAATATAAATGCACCATTTATTTTTCTTTTGGTGGGAATTGTGGAAATAGAGTTTATACAGATCTCTATGTTTATAGGGCACAAACCATACAGATGGTCCATTTGTGTGTGAATTTGCATGTTTTATGAATCCTGACTACCAATAAAAAAGCATTGGACTATGCTAGAACAAAACTAAATTAAATTATCTTTCTATTTTCTCTATTGAAAATCATAATATAAAGCCAATAAAACATATACAATCCCAACTCCAACAAAAAAGAAAGGCAAGGAAAAAGTAGCATAGAGGTGTGGCAGGCACTCAGTGAATGAGAATATTTGTTACTGTTCTGGATTTTTTTTTTGAAACAGAGCCTCACTCTGTCACCCAGGCTGGAGGTCAGTGGCACCATCTCGGCTCACTGTAACTTCCACCTCCCAGGTTCATGCAATTCTCATGCCTCAGCCTCCTGAGTAGCTGGGACTACAGGCACACACCACCATGCCTGGCTAATTTTTTGTATTTTTAGTAGAGATGGGGTTTCACCATGTTGGCCAGGCTGGTCTCGAACTCTTGACCTCAGGTGATCCGCCCACCTTGGCCTCCCAAAGTGCTGGGATTACAGGCATGAGCCACCACACCCTGCCCCTGTTCTGGATTTTTGTGTGTGGCATTTGTCAGCTTTGTAAAACTAATAATTTTTTGAAGAAATGTTCATGTTACTAATTTCATATTACATTTTTTCTTAAATAGGGCCTCCAACATAGTTAAATCTGCTGTCCTACCACACTGTATCTGCTCCTGATTCAGTTATAGAAAAAAAAAATTAGTAATCTTGGCACATTTACTTCATCTCTCAAAAATATACCCATGAATATCTCAATATAGGAAATAAATATCATTTTATTCTTAGTGGAAATAGCATTTCAATGTTTTCTTTTTTTCCTAATAGTACTAAATGCAGTTTCACTCTATGAAATCAGTCATTCTTTATATGGAGACACTGTGGTATAGGGAAAGAGATGCTCTGGGGACAGACAGGAAAACACTGAACCTTAGCACTGCCACTGACTGCAGTGGGCTCTTCAGAATGTCACTGGTCCTACAATCTCAGTCCCCTCAGTTTCTGGAAGATATGTGATAGACATACCATTATGAATCCGTCTCACCCCAGGATCAGGCCTGTCTCTATTTCAGAAGGCCCCTGTGTCTGCCAGACATAAAACAACTCTTTCATGAATAGATATTTAATTTTGTCAAATGCTTTTTCTGCATCTGTTGAGATTATCATATGGTTTTCTTTTTTATTCAACTAATATAGCAAATTGATTTATTTTATGACAGCAAACAAATCATGTATTACTGGGATAAACGCTACTTGTTTGTGGCGTGTTATCTTTTTTTTTTTTTTATATTGCTGGAGTCAACTTGCTAATGTTTTGTTAAGAATTTTTGTGTTTATGATCTTGAGGGATGCCGCTCTGTAGGTTTCTTTTTTGTGTGGTTTGTTTGGTTTTGATATTAGCAGGAATGTCTAAAATATGTAGAGCTCCAGACAAATATTTTTTGCCAGGCCTTTGTCTATATAAACAATTTGATTTAAAACATATTATAAAATTCATCGGCCTATGTGAGGTCTAGTAAAGATTTAGAAAAATGGGTGGAGAAGAAGTACTTATACATTTGTTTATTGTCTAATTATTGTTCATAAAAGCTTATTTTGGTAGCATCTCTTCCTGTTTAGGTCCAGAAACCATCTCCTCCAGTTGTTTATTATCAAAGGCATAGCTTCTGGCTTATGTTCTGTCTCCCATTTTGAGAAAATGTAGCAATGCTGTTATTGCTCACAATGCTGGAACCTGTTTACATTGAAACAGCACAGATCTTCTTACCTTTCCAATGCCCCAATATCACTTCTTTAATGTTCGTTACATCATTACTCATGATGCCACATCAACCATCGGCTACCCATGAATATTAGCTTTCAAAGACTCACAGTAAAAGTTGTTACTGTGCTTTGTTGGTGATGGCCACAAACGCAGGTCTTACCCACAGTGTGCAGAAAAAATGTGGGTGATATTTTGTGTTCTGGTCATGTTAAATTTACTGTTTAGGATTTTATAGCATAAATGTTGGACTCTTTAGACTGTAACCAGTGCATTTCTAGAATGTGATCTCTTTCAATGTTGACTATGCTGTTGCTATCTACACACTGCCACGAGGGGCCCGTGGGTAGGGTAAGCAGGCAGTCCCATTTGTGCAAGAAATGTCCATTCCTCATCTGGTGTGACTTAAAAACATCCTGGGAGAGCGCAACCACACCAATCAGAGGCAAGAGAGAACATCAATCAGAAGGCCAATTGATGCTGCAGGGCAATGTTCTTAAAGGCCCCCCAGCGGGCTAATTCTTTAAATATTGACATGACCAGAACACAAAATATCACTCACATTTTTTCTGCACACTCTGGGTAAGACCTGCATTTGTGGCCATCACCAACAAAGCACAGTAACAACTTTTACTGTGAGTCTTTGAAAGCTAATATTCATGGGTAGCAGATGGTTGATGTGGCATCATGAGTAATGATGTAATGAACATTAAAGAAGTGGTATTGGGGAATTGCAAAAGTAAGATGATCTATGCTGTTTCAATGCAAACAGTTTCCAGCATTGTGAGTAATAACAGCACTGCTACATTTTCTCAAAGTGAGAGACAGAACAAAGCTAGAAGCTATGCCTTTAGTAATAAACAACTGGAGGAGATGGTTTCTGGACCTAGCTTCCAGGGGACTGCCTGGCATATCATATGAAGCTGATGGAAAGGGCCAAGTGACCAACCTGGGTGTTAAAGGTGGGAGTGTACAGGGCAAAGGATTCTTGCTACCGTGGGCAAAAGACACCTGCTGCCTTTAGGTGCTGTGATCATGGGCAGCATTGCAGTCAGGATGTAGATGGGTGAGAGTCCAGGTCCAAACATGTGGCTCAAACCCAAGGCTTGGCAGTGACTTCTTGGTAGGTCAGAGTCCTGAACTTGCTCTGTGTCCCACATAAGTGAGAATCGCTCAACATCAGCATGTTTTCAGCATCATTCTGGGAGACCAATCTTGCATGATCCTACAAGAGCAATATTGTGTTGCCCGGAGGGAGCAATCTGCTTGCCAAGCCTCCCTCCTGGAGCTGGATCTTTGCCATGGGATCCTGGGATAACCCCAGAGATGTGAGTCCCTGAGTTCCTTGGGCTTCTGGTTGATACCATGAGCAGTGTAGAGGGTCAGAGAAGGGAGAATCTGGGCGCAGGGCCCATGAGAGTCCCAGTCCAAGCTCAAGGCACCCTGCCCAGATGACATTGCCAACCCCAACAGATTCCAGGCAGCAGAGCATGACTTAGAACATCTTGAGGAGGGCATGCCAAGTGGGGTTTCTGAAGCATAAGGGCACGAAGCAGAGGCCGGTTTTTTTGAGTCCAAGGGCAGTACTGGATATCAGGATGATGTAGGCCTTACAGAATGAGTTGGGGAGTTTCTCCCTCTCCTCTGTAGTCTGTGTTTGTATGGGATTGGTGCTATTACTTTAAATATTTGATAGAATTCACCAGTGAAGACATCCGGGCCTGGAGTTAACTTTGTGAAAATCAAATTAGGAATTAAATTTCTTCAGTTTTTATAGGGCTATTCAAGTTTTCTTTCTTCTTGAGTTCATTTTGGTAATTTTTGCTTTTCAAGGAATTTGTCTATTTTATCTAAATTAAAATTATTGGCATAAAATAATTCATAATATTCCCTTATTACATTGTTAATGCCTATAGGATTTATTATGCAGTTTAGTATTTCCCCTCTTTTATTTCTGATATTGGCAAATACTTTGTCTTCTTACTTTCTTGACCAGTCTAGCTACAAGTTTATCAATTATTTTCAAAGAAACCGCTTTTGGTTTCATTGGTTTTCTCTATGGTTTGGCTGTTTTATATTTTATTAATTCTTGCTCTTATCCATATTATCTTCTTTCTTCTTCTACTTCAAGTTTATTTTTATTCCTTCTTCTACCTTCTTAAGGGGAAAGATTATTTTAGTCCTACTTTTCTAAAATAAGCATCTACAACTATACATTTCCTTCTAAGCACCCTTTTAGCTATAGCACACAAATTTTGATATGTTGAATTTTCAATTTTACTTAGTCGGATTTAATTCCATTGTAGTTGAATAATATATTTAGTATGATTACAGTATATTACAGTATATCTGTGGAACAATATATATGTAATTGGACACCCACAAAAAGAGGAGAAAAAGAGGAGAGTCAGAAAAAATATTTTTAAATATTTTGAGACTTGTTTTATGGTTCGGTGTCTTTTTAAGTATTTTGAGGCTTGTTTTATGGCTCAATGTAGGGTCTATCCTGATGTATATCCCATGTGCATTTGAAAAGCATGTGTATCTTTCAAAACTATTCTTTTTTGCTTCGTACATCTTGAAACTCATTCGTTAGGTGCACGCACATTTAAAATTATTATGTCTTCTTGAAGAATTAAGTCTTTTGTCATTATAACATGTTCATCTTTATTCCTGGTAATATTCTTTGTTGTAAAGTTTACTTTGCCTATAATTAATATAGCTATTCCACCTTTCTTGTGACTAGTGGTATATTGTCTATATTTTTAATTCTTTTACTTTTAACCTGTGTCTTTATTTTTAAAATAAATTTCTTACAGGTAGAATATACTTTTGTCTTGCCTTTGTGCTCTTTCATAAAGTTTCTGTCTCTTGTTGAATAGTTTAGATTATTTACATTTAATGTAATTATCGAGTGATTGGGTTTAAATATAAAATCTTCTGATTTATTTTCTTTGTCCCATTTGTTTTATGTTTTCCTTTTTTTCTTGCTTTCCATTAGATTGTTTTTATTAACTTTATTGAGAAATTACTTATTTACAATAAACCGTGTCTTCTTAAAGTGTATACTTTGTTGAGTTTTGACAGTTGTAAACTCACATGGAATCACCAACATAATCAAGATACAGAACACCTCAATAATAGGATAGTTTTAGTATTCCATCTTATCTCCACTATTAGTTTATTAGCTATACCTCTGTTTTTTAGTGGTTGCCTTGGAGTTTACAAATTGTATCCTTAATTTATAATAGTTTACTTTCAAACAGTATCATACCAATGAAGAATTAATGAAGAAACTTACAGCTATACACGTTCATTTTCTCCCTCCCATCCTTTGTGCTTTATATGTTTTCAGATATTTTACTTCTAAATATATTTTAAATCCCACAACACATTGTTTTATTTTTTGTTTTAAACATTCACTGTCTTTTAGAGAGTTTATAAGATGAAAAAAATGACTTATATGTAACTGCAGATTTGCCATTTTTAATGTTCTTCATTCTGTGTAGAGATCCAAGTTTCCATCTGGTTGCATTTACCTTCTGCCTATAGCACAAGTTTGTTGACAAAGAGTCAACTTCTGTTTGTCTGTAAAAATCTTTTGTCTTAATTTTTGAAAAATATTTCTCTGGGTATGTAATTGTAGGTTGACAGGTTTTTTCAGCACTTTAAAGATATTGTTCCATTTCTTTGGGCTTGCCTCATTTCTGATGAGAAATCTATAATAATTTTTATCTTTGTTCCTCTCTAAGTGTACTTTTTTTCCTGTGGATGCATTTAAGATTTTTCTCTTTATCACTTGTTTTCAGCAATATGATTATTATTTCTCTTGAAGTTTTCTTGGTTTTTTATTCTGCATGGGGTTTGTTGAGCTTTTTGGATTTGGGGGTTTATAGTTTCTAACCAATGTGAAACATTTTCTGCCATTATTTCTTCACATATTTTTCCTTCCTCTCCCCTTTTTCTCCGCTTTTTGTGGGTGCCCAATTACATACATATTATTCCACCGATCACTAAGGCTATGTTGAATTTGTTTCCTCTTTTTATTCTCTGTGCATCAGTTTGGATAGCTCCTATTGCAATGTCTTCATGTTCACTGATTTTTTCCCCCTGCAGTTTCTAATCTGTTAATCCAGTTCAGTGTAGTTTTCATATGTAAAAGTTCTATTCACAGTTTTATATCTTCTATTTGTCTCCAAGACATGTTAATTTCTCCCTCTGCCTTCTTGTCATATGAAATATATTTATAATAGCTGCTTTAATGTCTTTGTCTGCTAATTTCATCTCCTTTATCAATTCTGTGTCTATTTCTATTGATTAATTTTATCCCTGTTTTTGGGTCAAGTTCTCCTGCATCTTGGCATGTCTAGAAATTTGATTGGATGCCAGGCATAAATTTTATGTCTTGAGTGTTGGATTTTTTTTTTGTCTTCCATAAAGAGAATTGTGATTTATTCTGGCAGGTGGTTAAATTGCTAAAGATTAGTTTAATAATTTTGAGGCTTCTTTTAAAGCTTTTTAAGAGTGGGTCTAGAGTAAAGTACAAATCTTTACTCAAGATTTGTAACAAACATCTGACTCTTCCAGGATCTTTACTGAATGCCCTGTATGTTCAATGAGGCCTCTTCACTCTGGCTAGTGGTAACTTGAATGGTTTCTGGCCTTATGGGAACTCTTCTATTTATTCAGCTTATGGTGCCTCAGCAACTGTTCTTTCCCCAAAATTGTAGAGTTTTACCTAATTCATGTGCAGACTGAGTCAGCCAAAGACTAGAGGGGATGCCAGACAGATTTCTGGAGCTCTTTCTCTTCTCCACAAATTCTAGTCACTTCAGTCTCCCTGAACTTTGGTCTCCTTAACCCAGTGAGACCACCAGGCTTTGTTTGGGATTCTCCTCTTAGTGCTATAATCTGGGAATTGCCTCTAGGCAAAAAGCCAGTGCTCACAGAGGGCTCACATCGTTTATTTCCCTTTCTTCAGAGATCACAGGCCTAAACAGTTCTGATTAATGTCTGAAAATTGTTTTTTATTATATTTTACCATTTTTCTAGTTATTTATAGTCATGTATGTGTGCATGCATGTGTGTGTGTGTGTGTGTCTGTGTGTGTGTGGTGATCCAGACCCAAGTATTTGGCAGGAATTACATGGAAGCAGAAATTCCCCAGATACGATATACTTTGAACTTTGCCTCAATATTCTTTGAGTGAGAAAAAAATGCTGAAGATTGCTAGGATCTCTCATAAATGAAAAGCTGTTTAGTCTTAGACATCCCCCCTTATCTATATTACTTCTAGTTCTCAGAAAACTTTTTATCCCAGAGCTTTAGTTGGAGTTCTGAAATCAATATAGTGATCTCCCAAGTTATAACTTAATTAGTGCCAAGATTACAGTCTCAAGTTGAATTAGTTTAAGTGGAAAATTTAGTTCTTAGAGGCAAAATGTTATAAATTGGGAATCTGTCTTGGAAAACCATTTTGCAATATAAAAATTCAAAAATTAATGACTACTATAGTATGAAATTAATATTTTTAAAAAGTGATAAAGTGGTCATAAGGGACATTTGTGCTTTCCTGGAACAGCCTGCTAGAGTCCATAGTTCAGGATAAAAGTTGCCAAATATCTCACCTTTCAAGGGCAGAAAAATGGGTTCTTAATGCCAGTCCTCCACTGTGGGATTTGCTAGCAGAAGGCATTCAGCAGAACCAGTTTCTTAAGCCCCAGTCTTTTGGGTTTTATAAAATAAAGGACACAGAGAGGGCAAGGATATGGGAGCACTGAAGGAAGCAGAGTCCATAAAGCATGAACAGTGCCTTTTCCCTCCTCTTCCCTTGGTGGAGAGACTGGGAGGCAGGGAGCAAGGAAGTTTCAATGTGTTCCACCCTGTTCTGATGAAATCTGTGTTCTCCAATTTCCCTATACCCCCAGGAAGAACTGTCAGGGTTGGGGCCTGGGGGATGCCACTTAGCTGGCAGAGCAGTTGATGCTATTGTTGCTGAAACTGTGAGCATGCCCTATGGCAGCCTGTGATCCTCCCTTGCCTTGGCAAGGAGGGATGAGTAAATGCCATGGAAGATGGTCTGGGTTTATCAGAAGCAGAGACTTTTGGGTGGACTGCTTGTTGCCATGGCATTAAGGGAGAAGAGGACAGGACAGTGCAAGGGTGGGCCCCCATGGAGCTCCCTAAAGAGCTAACAATTTCATCATCCCCACTCGAAAGACAATGCTAGCACTTGATGTTGGTCCCTTTGTATTGGACCGAGAGGCAGAGAAGGAACTCACCACCTCTGATGTCATTTGCTATGAAAGCGTAAGTCATTCTCCTTCTCCAGGGACCAAGGGGAAACAGAAGGGAGAGGGAGTTTTGAAGTCTGATTTCAAAAAACCCAAGATTAAATATTAAACCTGAGTGGGATAAAGAAATAAGATGTCTGGCCTAGTCAGAATGCAGGGCTGTGGGCCCAGAATATTTTGTGCTGTTTGAAAATGAATAAATTTCATTCTTACATACATCTATGTTGAGACAATTTCATTAAATATTAATATGCTTATGCAAGTATGTGAAACCAAACATAGCATTCAGACAGCTTTTTTGTTGTGTTTGGTTTTACATGCTTGTGAAATTCCTTTGAGAGGATTTTAATGCATGGACTGTTTTGACGGAGCTTTTAAAAATATATTTTTTTCATAAAGCTTGGACATAAGATAACTCTCTCTCTTTCTGGCAAATCTCCCTATAGTAAGCATAGACATTTGTCATTACTTTAAAATTCTTTGAACTGTACTCAAAATTCTGATCATCTGTCCCCAAAATTTTCATTACTTCATTGATGAGTAGTCATGAAAGCATCTAAATATCTTGGAATGGCAAATGCTGTTTCCATGGTACTTCTTCAATGATCCTCAGTGCTTCCATTTCAATCAATCACATACATGAATTTGAATGATTTTGACTGGCTTGTCAGCACCGGATAATTGCTTTGGCTTAATGAGGGACAACACTGTTGGCCACCCAATTATTAGAAAATCACAATTATGAGTTTTAGATATTACCATATGGTTATTACCATATGTACTATTGAGCATAGTACAAGAGTAGCCTACATAAATACGTAAAAATTCTTATACATTAGTTCCATTACTGCTATTAAAACATTATCACAAACTTAATGTCTTAAAATACACATTTATTACTTAACATTTCTGGAGATCAGAAGTCCTCAAATCAAAGTGTCAATAGCGTAGTACTCCTTTGGGGGCTCTAAGGGAGAATCCATTTTCCTTCCTTTGCAAGCTCCTAGAGGCTACTTGCATTCTTTGGCTTGTGGCCCCTTCCTTGCATCACTCTGATTTCTGCTACTATCATCACATTTCTTTCTCTCATTCTGACTCTCCTGCCTCCCTCTTATAAGGACCTTTGTAATTATACTGGAACCACTGGGTAATTCAGGATAACCTCTCCATCTTAAGATCTTTAATTAATTAATTATTAATTTTCTTTTTCCAGAGGTGAGACTAGAAGCACTTTTCTCCCTATGATGGCAGACTGCAGATCAGTCTTTACATACAGGCACAGAGAGAGAGAGAAAGAGAGAGAGAGTGAGAGAGAGAGAGAGAGAGTAAAGCACAAACATTCTCCTGAGAACTAGTGGGGGGAACAGGAGGTGTCAAGGCAGAATTTCTTTTTTTTTCTCACCACACAGTGATTATAGAGCAGTAGGTAGAGTCATCCGGATGGGCTATGCTGCTGGGCAAGCCAAGTTGCTATGATGGGTCAGTTGGTGAGTTAGCCCACCTGGACTGGGTGGGTGTGTCTTAGTGCCTTCCTAGCACCTGGAGAGACAGTGCTGGGTGTGCTGCCAGAAGCATGGCTGAGGTTTAGGTCTGGGGTTCCCAAAGCAAACTAACCCACCATGAGAAAAAAAAACTAGACAAAACAAAGGAAAGTCTTAAGTCTAATGACATATTATATTTTCAATATAGCAGTGATGCATACATTTAAATTGTTGCACTGTAAGTTGAATCAATTTTATGTCTAAAACTTACAGGTGTCAACTTCTGTAGATGTCAATGTAGTGGTTAAATAAAAAAGTTATTTCCTGGGGGAGGGGTAGTCACAGGACCTCAGAGGAACTGTACCAGAAACTTCTTAAAAATAATCTACTCCTTGAGATTTCCTCTTCTGTGAGTCATCTGGAGAGATGATTGCCTCCTAAATATTGGTCTTGCTTCCTTCTTGCTTTTTCTTACATTTAATTTTCTATTCCATTAATAATTTCAATTCTATAGTTACATAAGACTTTTTAAAAACAAATAAAAATTTTTACAGAACACTGAAATTCAGCAGGGAAGTGGCAGTGAACCTTTGAGGCACAGAAGGAGAGAAAAGCAAAGAAGAAGCTGGCCCAGAATCGCTCAAAGCCAGAAGGAACTCCACATTGGAGGGCAAAGCTGAATAAATCGTATGGTGACTACAGTACTATGGCCACCCAGAATCAAAGCCAAAACATCCTACTAAAGCAACGCTATAGCTACTCCCACAAGAAAAAGTCTTACCCTACCAAAGCCAATCCATAATATTGGAAGAAGAGACTGTAAAGTGACTTTTACATCAGATGTGCAGATATTAATGTAAGGACACAAGAAACATGAAAAAGAAAGGAAACATGATACCTCCAAAAGGACATAATAATTCATCAGTAACAGACCCCTAAGAAAAATAAATTATTAAATGCCTGAAAAAAATTTAAAATATTGATCCTAAGAAAACTCAGGTAGATGAAAGAGAACACAGAAAAATGATACAAAGAAATCAGGGAAACAATTTATGTTTGGAATGAGAAACTGAACAATGAGATAAATATCATGCATAAGAACCAAACAGAAATCCTGGAACTGAAAGATTTCATGAATGAAAAAAATATAATCAAGATCTTCAACAATGAACTAGATCAAGTCGAAGAAAGAATTTTTGAACTTGAAGACATGTCTTTTGAAATAACCCATTCAGACAAAAAGAGGAAAGAAAAAGAATAAAAAATTAAAAAGAATGAAGAAAGCCTGTGTGACATATGGGACACTATAACGTGAACAAATATCTCATGTTTGGGAGTTAAGAAGGAGAATAAATGGGCCAAGGCAAAGAAAACTTATTAAATAAAATAATAGCTGAAAACTTCCCAAGTCTTGCAAGCAATACAGACATTTAGATACAGGAAGCTCAAAGTTCCCAACTAGATTAAATCCAAAAAGGTTTTCTCATATATATTATAGTCCAGAGGCCAAAAGTCAAAGACAAAAAGAAAATTCTAAAAACACCAACAGAAAAGTGTCCCCATCAGACTAATGGTGAATTTCTCAGCAGAAACTTTATAGCCCAGGAGATAATGGGATGACATAGTAAAAGTATTTAAAGAAAAAAATTTCCAGGCAAAATACTATATCCAGCAAAGCTATCCTTCAGAAATAAAAGAAAAATAAATTATTTCCTAGACAAATAAAAATGGAGGGAATTCATGATCACTAAACTAGTTCTACAAGAAATGGTAAGGGATTCCTACATGTGAAAGCAAAAGGACAATATCTACTTTTGTGAAAAAATATGAGGATATAAAACTCACTGATAGAGAAGATAACAAAGAGAAAGACAAAAGAATCACATATTAACTCTGCAAATCCCCACCAAATTGTAAAGGTAAACAATAAAAGAGGAAAAAAAAATCAAAGGCTATATAAAACAACCAGAAAACAATTAACAAAATGACTGGAGTAACAACCTTGAATGTAAATGGTTTATATTGCCCAATTAAAAGACATAGGATAGATGAATGGATTTTTTAAAAAGACCCAACTATAAGCTACCTGCAAGAAATTCATATCACCTGAAAATACATAGACTGACAGTGAAGAAGTGGTAAAAATTTTCCTTGCAATTAGAAAACAAAAGCATGTAGTCATAGCTATACTTATATGAGAAAAAAAAAGACTTTGGGTCAAAAAACATAAAAAGAGATGAAGAAGGCCATTCTATAATAATCAAGTAATGAATTCAGCAAGAGGATATGACAATTATAAATATATGTGAACTCAATATCGGAGAACCCAGATATAGATAGTGCATACTATTAGAGCTAAAGAGAGAAAGAGAGAGACACAATACCATAATGGTTGGGGACTTCAACAACCCACTCTTAGCACTGGACAGATTAATCTTGTCAAAAATCAACAAAGACACAGATGTAATCTGCACTTTAGACCAAATGGACCTAACAGACATTTACAGAACATTTTATCCAACAGCTGCAGAATACACATTATTCTCATCAGCACTTGGAACATTATTCAGGATAGACCATACGTTAGGCCACAAAACAACTCTCAACAAATTGAAAAGAAGTGAAATTATATCACGTATTTCTCAGCTCACAATGGGCTGAAAAAAAAAAGTGGGCAAAGGATATGAACAGACACTTCTCAAAAGAAGTCATTTATGTGGTCAACAAACATATGAAAAAAAGCTCATCATCACTGGTCATTAGAGAAATGCAAATCAAAACCACAATGAGATACTATCTCACACCAGTTAGAATGGCAATCATTAAAGTCTGGAAGCAAAAGATGCTGGTGAGGATGTGGAGAAATAGGAATGCTTTTACACTGTTGGTGGGAGTGTAAATTAGTTCAACCATTGTGGAAGTCTGTGTGGTGATTCCTCAAGGATCTAGAACCAGAAATCCATTTGACCCAACAATCTCATTACTGGGTATACACCCAAAGGATTATAAATCACTGGCCACCCAGAATCAAAGCCAAAATATCCTACCAAAGCAACACTATAGCTACACCCACAAGAAAAAGTCTTACCCTACCAAAGCCAATCCAAAGGATTATAAATCATTCTACTAGAAAGACACATGCACACATATGTTTACTGCAGCACAATTTACAATAGCAAAGACTTGGAACCACCCCAAATGCCTATCAATGATAGACTGGATAAAGAAAATGTGGCACATATACACCATGGAATACTATGCAGCCATTAAAAAGAATGAGTTCATGTCCTTTTCAGGGACATGGATGAAGCTGGAAACCATCATCCTCAGCAAACTAACACAGGAACAGAAAACCAAACACCACATGTTCTCACTCATAATTGGGAGCTGAACAAATGATAACACATGGACACAGGGAGGGGAACATCACACATTGGGGCCTGTCAGAGGGTGGAGGGAAAGGGGAGGGAGAGCATGAGGACAAATACCTAATGCATGTGAGGCTTAAAACCTAGGTGATGGGTTGATAGGTGCAGCAAACCACTATGGCACATATTTACCTATGTAACAAACCTGCATGTTCAGCTCATGTATCCCAGAACTTAAAGTAAAAAAAAAAATCTCAGCAAAGAGGCCTAGAAGGAACATACCTCAACATAACACAGGCCATATATTACCATCCCACAGCTAGCATCATACTGAATGGGAAAAAGCTGAAAGCCTTTCCTCTAAGAACTGGAACAAGACAACGATGCCCATTTTAACCACTCTTATTCAATATGCTACTGAAAATCCTAGCCAGAGAAATTAGGCAAGAGAAAGAAAGAAAATGCAGCCAAATTGGAAAAGAGGAAATAAAATCGTCCCCATTTTTAGATGACCTAATCTTATTTATAGAAAAGCATAGAGACTCTACCAAAGAACTCTTCGAGCTGATAAACAAATTCTGTAAAGTTGTGTGATACAAAATCAACATGAAAAATCAATAGCATTTCTATAGACCAATAACAAACTAACTGAAAAAGATATCAAGAAAGCAATCCCATTTATAATGACTACAAAAAATAAAATACATAGGAATAAATTTAACCAAGGAAGTAAGAAAACTCCACAACAAAAACTACAAAACACTTGAAAGAAATTAAAAAGGATATAAACAAATGGAAATTTTATACTTATGAATTAGAAAAATTAATATTGTTAAAATGATCATACTACCCAAAGCAATGTATAGAATCAATGCAACCTTTATCAAAATACCAATGATATTATTCACTGAAATAGATTTTTTAAAAAACCTCCTAAAATTCTTGTGGAACCACAAGAGACCCTAAATAGCCAAAGCAATAGTGAACATAAAGAACAAAGCTGGAGCCATCATGCTACCTGAGTTCAAAATATATTACAAAGCTATAATAACCAAAAGAGCATTGTATTGGTACAAAACCAGACATGCAGACCAATGGAACAGACTAGAGAACCCAGAAACATACATAGAACCCAGAAACATACAACTGATTTTCAATGGAGGCACCAAGAACATACACTGGGGAAAGGACACCCTCTTAAATAAACAGTGCTAGGAAAACTGGACATTCATATGCAGAAGAATGATACTAGACTCTTATTTCTTACCTATACAAAAATCAATTAAAATTAAAGACATAGGTGAAATGCTTCAGGAGATTGATTTAGGTAAAGATTTTATGGTTAAGGCTTCATAAGCACATGCAACAAAAGCAGAAATAGGCAAATGAGATTATAGTAAACTAAAAAAGCTCTTCACAACAAAGAAAACAACAGAGTGAAGAGACAACTTGTAGAATGTGAGAAAATGTTTGCGAACTGTTTTCCTGACTATGGGCTAATATCTAGATTATACAGTGAACTCATAAACTCAAACAACTCAACACCAGAAACAAATAATCTGATTAAAAAGTGGGCGAAGGAACTGAATAAACATTTCTCTAAAGAAGATATACAAATGGGCAACAAACATATAAAAAAATGCTCAACATCACTAATCATTAGGAAAATGCAAATCAAAACCGCAATGAAATATCATCTCACCCTAGTTAGAAATGACTACTATCAAACAAACAAAACATAAGTGCTGGCAAGGATGTGGAGTAAAGGTAACTCTTATACACGGTTGGTGAGAATGTAAATTAGTACAGACATTATGGAAAATAGTATGGAGCTATCTCAAAAAACTAAGAATAGAACTAGCATATGAGCCAGCAATCCCAGTATTGGGTACTTAGCTGAAGAAAAGGAAATCAGTATATTGAAGGGATACCTGCATCCCTATATTTATTGCAGCACTATTTACAATAGCTAAGATATGAAAGCAACCTAAATGTCCATCAACAGATGAGTGGATAAAGAAAATATGGTGTATACACACACACACATACACACACATGCACACACACACACACACACGCACACACAAGGGAATGCTATTCAGCCACAAAAAATGAAATCCTGCCATCTGTGCAGCATAAATGAGCCTATAGGACATTAAGTGAAATAGGCATAGAAAGAGAAATACTGCGTGTTCTCACTCATATGTAGGAGCTACAAAAAAATTCAGCTCATGGAAGAAAAGAGTTAGAATTATGGATACTAGAGGCTGGGAAGGGTAGAGGGAGGGGAGCGTGGGGAGAGGTTAGTTAACAAATACAAAATTACAGCTAGATAGGGCAAATGAATTCTGGTGTTCTGAAGCTGTGCAGCATGAATATAGTTAACTATAATTTATTGGATATTTTTAAAAATCCAGAAGAGGGGATTTTGAATGTTCACAACACAGAGAAATGATAAATGTTTGAGGTGATGAATATGCCAGTTTCCCTGATTTGATCATTATACATCGTATACATGTATCAAAATGTCACACTGTATCCCATAAATATACACAATTATTACATGTCAACTAAAAACGGAAAAACGTTGCTTCATTGAAGGTAAAAATATAACTCATTTGAAGCTAGATCTGACATCTCCAACTCCTCAGAAAAACAAGAACAATAACAGTGTTGTGGATATTTTTGTCACATTTCTGACTTTAAATGGGAAAGCCTTTGGTGTTTTAGATGGCTATTTCTTATAATGATATGGGATATTTTTATATTTTTCTTTCACTAATATTATCATAAATCAATGTTAAATTTTCTCAAATGTCCTAGAACAACTATAGAGAATATCACGATTTTTTTCTTTTGTGCATTATTGAGGTAGCAGTGTTAATGAAAATTCTATTAAGCCATCCTTGCATTTTTAGAATAGAACTATTTAGTCATGAAAACGTATTTAGTGTTGAATTTATGTTGCCAATATTTTAGTTAAAGCAAGTACATTTTTTCCTTTGTTGGCTTTTATAAGGATTATATCAACTTTGAAAAGTAATTTGGGAAGTGTTTCATCATTCTGCAATCTTGGAACATTTAAAATAACACAAGAATTGTTTGAAAGATTTTTTAAGGACTTGCTCATCAAATGCTCTGGACCCAATTCCTTTTTTGGAGATAGTTAATGAAAAATTAAAATGTCTTCCCTAAATGTAAGCTTATTAAAGCTTTCTAATTCTTACTGAATAAATTTTCCCTGAAAATTGTACATTTTATTGAGTTCTAATAATTTGTGTCCATGAAGCTAAAAAACGTTCTGTAATTAAACATTTTCTTCCTATCTGTGTTTATATTGTCAAGTATTCGTGTTTCTCTCTCTCTTTCTTTCCAGTTAACATGTCATTAGTTTGCATATTTATTGACACTTTTATAGGTGAGATACTGTATTTATTAATCAATTTATCAATTTTGCTGCTTTTCTGCTTATTTAACTTCTGCTTTTATTTTTATTATTTCCTTATATTTCTCTATGATTTGTTTTTGTTTTCTACTTCTTCTGCTGAATATGTAGTTTGTTTTCTTCATTTAGTTTTGTATAAAAATAAAATCTAAGGCTACATTTTTTGTGTGTACAGCTTTGGCCACATTCATTAAGTTTAATTATGAGGTATTGTGTCATTATTTCCTGAATAAATTGCAATCCCTTTTAAATTTTCCTCTTTAACATACTTTTCCTTCCTCAAAGAATTAGTTTTAAGATTATTAACTACCTTTTTTAGAACAGGTAATATTATTAGGTTTTTCAAAAACAAAAAAATAACATGTATAATGAACAATCTCCCACCAGTTCTTATTTCCATTTTATCAGTCCCGTTTCCCCCTCTACCATTTAAACGGACAACTTTTTACACTTTTATGTATCCTTCTAAAGTTTTCTTATGTGTATACAAGCAAAAATCCATTCTTTTATCTCCCCCTATCCTTTTTGAAAATCGGCATGCTATACACACTATTCAACATATTTCTTTCTAGAATTTAAAATAGATTTTTAGAAAATTTTCAATATCAGTACACAGAATGTCATCATTTCTTTTCTCTCTTCTTCCTTCTTTTTACAGCTCCTCCTTTTCATAGTAGTCATTAAATGGAGGCATCATAATTTCTAAAAGCAGTTTCCTATTATTAACATTTCAATTGTTTCCATTTTTTCCTATTACGAACTTTGCTGCAATTAATAAGCTTAACATATGTGGAAATAGGAGTTAGCATAAGTTCTGAGTAACAGAACTGCTAGGTCAAATGATTTGTGCATTTGCAATTTTAAAAGATATAGACAAATTCCTTTCTATAAGGATTGTGCCTGTTTGTACTTCCACAAGCAATTATGAAAGTGTCTATACTCTTATTCAGTAGAACGCGTGGTCAAAGGCTAGAAGTTATGACAATCCAATAGATATAAATGATACTCAGTGTGGCTTTAATTTGTATTTTTTCTTATTATGATTGAAGTTGCATTCTTTTCATTTGTTTAAGAGATACTTTGTTTTTCTCTGAATTATTCATGTTTTCTTGCCATTATTTTCCTATTAGGTTATTGTTTTCTTTCTTTTTTAAGGATCTCTATATATATTAGGAAGATAAGCCATTTGTAAAAATATGTCAGGGTAAAAGATGCAAGATATAGACCCAACTTTTTTTTATCCAGATCACCTTCCAGTTGTCCTAATGATATTTATCGAATAACCTATCTCCTTCCTTGCTGATTTGAGGTACTATTTTTATTATATTCTAAATTCCCACATGTATTTATTTCTATTATTGTTCTTCCTATTTTGTTGTATTAGTTGGTGTATTCATAGTCAATTTCATACTGCTTTTTTAAATGAGGCATTTATATTTTAATATTTGGTTGGGCTAGTCTTCTAGTTCTTTCTCATTGCTTTTTTAACTCAGAGCTTTCCTAACAATTCTTGTTTGTTAATTTTTACGTATGATCTTAAAGATTAACTTGTCTAGTTTCAAAAATAAACAAAGCATATAAATAAAAAACAAAGGTTTGTATTTTTGAATTATAAATTAACTTGGAACTTGGTATCTATGATATAGTCTTGCTTTCTAAGCACATGGTATATGTTTCCATTTCTTCAAACCTTCTTTTGCATCATTTAATAGTTTCAAAATTTTTTTCATAAAGTTGTTGCTATTGCAAAGGGTCCTTTCCTTTCATTACATCCCATTACATCTTATGGATAATAAAACTATGGATTTGCATATATTTGTACTCTATAACCTTATTATCTTAATTTCAAAGTCAGCTTTCAGTTTATTGTTTTGGATGTGTGTGACAGATTGTAGTTTCCAAATCTAGCCACCAATGTTTCATAATCACATATATTCTTTTTACAATGTAACATTGATAGTTTCTCATCAAGACATGGGGATCTACATTCCCTTTCTTTGAATTTAGGTCAGACTATGACTGCAGCAGAAGTGATACTATGTGACTTCTGACTCTAAGTTATATTAAATAAAAACTTTTCATCTGGGCCTGCTAAGATCCAGGCACCACATTGTGATAAAGCCAAGCAACCACATGGAAAAGGCACACAGTCACATGGAGTGAAGCCAAGAGGCAATGTGGAGAGGCCACATATAGTTGTTCCAGTCACAGCCTTAGCTGAGGCCTCAGTCAACCACCAGCAGCAATCACTGGGCATATAAGTGAGCAAAACTTCAGAGGATTCTTGCCACCAGCCTTCAAGTCACCCCAGCAGATAACCAGTGGCACATAGACAAGCTCAGGCTGCCAAGTCCTGCCCAAGTTGCAGATTCATTTGCAAATAAATATTCTAAACAACTAAGTTTTGAGATGGTTTTTGGCAGTAATAGATGCGGATCACAAGGTCAGGAGTTTGAGACCAGCCTTGCCAACATAGTGAAACCCCGTCTCTACTAAAAATACAGAAAATCAGCTGATTGTGGTGGTGGGCGCCTGTAATCCCAGCTACTTGGCAGGCTGAGGCAGGAGAATGGCTTGAACCTGGGAGGCGGAGGTTGCAGTGAGCCGAGATGGCACCGCTGCACTCCAGCCTGGGCAACAGTGCGAGACTCTGTCTCAAAAAAAAAAATAAATAAAAATAAAAAATAATTCATCAGCAAATTGTAATGATTTTAGATTTTTTGTTATAATTTTCATAACTCAATTTTTCTCTGGTTGTGATCTAGGGATAAGAACAGCACACTCAATGCAACATATGCTTCCTTCAAAATCTAATAAGACATACCAAGCAATGTGCTTCTTTCATAGTAGTAATGCATGCAAAATGAAATAATTTGATTTTACTTTAGAGGGCATATATTGATATGTCTCATTCAGATCACTGCGGCCCTAGAAACTTCACAAAGGTAGATGGCCCAATTTTTTTTAAAAGGGGCGGTTTATCTATTACCCTCTGGCATGCCTGTGTCTTCTCAAGTTATCTAGGTTACTTGCTGAATTCTTCAAGCAGTGTGATATAATCAATGTAATAGAAACTTGATTTCCCATGGGACAGTTAGACAAACAAGGTCACTGTGGACTAAATCATGATATAAAGCCATGATTGAAATAACCTTGAGAAGGCAATTCTAAACAAAAAGAATAAAGCCAGAAGCATCATGCTACCTGACTTCAAACTATACCACAGGGCTGCAGTAACCAAAACAGCACAGTACTGAACAAAAACAGGCACATAGACCAATGGAACAGAATAGAGAATGCAGAAGTAAGACCACATGCCTGCAACTATCTGAGCTTCGACAAACCTGACAAAAAAACAAGCAATGGGGAAAGGATTTTCTATTCAATAAATGGTGCTGGAATTACTGGCAAGCCATATGCAGAAGACGAAACCAGACATCTTCCTTACACTATATACAAAAATTAACTCAAGAAGGACTAAAGACTTAAATGAAAAACCCAAAACTATAAAAACCCTGGAAGACAACTGACGCAATACCACCCTGGGCATAGGATTGGGCAAAGATTTCATGATGAATACACCAAAAGCAATTGCAACAAAAGTAAAAACTGACAAATGGGATCAAATTAAACTAAAGAGCTTCTGCACAGCAAAGGAAACTATCAACAGACTGGGCAGACAACCTAGATAATTGGAGAAAACATTTGCAAACTCTACATCTGACAAAGGTCTAATATCCAGCATCTATAAGGAACTTAAATAAATTTATTAGAAGCAAACAACCCCATTAAAAAGTGGCCAAAGTACATGAACAGACATTTTTCAAAAGAAGACATACATTTGGTCAACAATCATGAAAAAAAGCTCAACATCACAGATCATTAGAGAAATGCAAATCAAAGCCACAGTGAGATAGATACCATTTCACACCAGTCAGAATGGGTATTATTAAAAAGTCAAAAAATAACAGATGCTGATGAGGTTGTGGAGAAACAGGAACGCTTCTACACTGTTGGTGGGCATGTAAATTAGTTCAAGTATTGCGAAAGACAGTGCGGCGATTCCTCAAAGGCCTAAAAACAGAAATACTATTTGACCCAGCAATTCCATTACTGGGTATATAACCAAAGGAATAGAAATCATTCTATTATAAAGACACATGCATGCATATGTTCACTGCAGCCCTATTCACAATAGCAAAGACATGGACTCAACATAAATGCCCATCAATAGTAGACTAGATAAAGAAAATGTGGTACATATACACCATGAAATATTATGCGGCCATAAAAAAAGAATGAGATCATGTCTTTTGCAGGAACAGGGATGAAGCCGGAGGCCATTATCCTTAGCAAACTAATAAAGGAACAGAAAATCAAATAGTGCATGTTCTCACTTATAAATGGGAGCTAAATGATGAGAACACATGGACACATAGAGGGGAACAACATATACTGGAGCCATTCAGAAGGTGGAGAGTGGGAGGAGGGAGAGGATCATTTTATATTTGTTGTTTATTTATTAAAAACAACTAATAGGTACTAGTCTTAATACCTGGGTGACAAAATAATCCATAGAACAAGCCCCCATGACACAAGTTTACCTATATAACAAACCTGTACATGTATTTCTGAACTTAAAAGTTAAACTAAAAATATTTATAACACATGCACACACACACACACACACACACACACACACACACACACAAAGAAATAGCCTTGAGAAAATATAGTGAGGGCATTCTGCTATCCTTGCAAGGTAAAAGGAATGTATTTTTATTTTTATTTTTTTATTTTTTACAAACTAGATGTAAACCTTTACTTCACAACTATGTCATTTTCACTTTCTGAAAAGACACGGACCCGGGGACACAGCTGAAAACAGTGGGAGGCCAGATGCTGGCGTCTTCCAGGCGGGAACACAGCCATGATCACTCTAGGGCCGATGTCTCCTGGGGCTCTCAGGCAGCACAAGACAGGTGCACCGGTACTGTGCAATCCCAGTTTTACTTAGAGCCACCTCTTTTTTGGGGGGTCATTAGTCTTCATTTCATGCCAGATTTTCACTAGAGGCTCCCTGTTCTTCCAAATCAGTTCATGAGTGTGAGTAACATACCATATTCCAAAGAGAGCTCCCCCAAGATGTGCTGCATAATCAAAAAATTTCCGTCCCAGGATCATTCCTGCCATATCCATGGCGTTAATGGATTGTAGGGCATTTCCTGCTGTGAATGTGAACATTGGAAGTAAATAATGGCAAGCCTCCCTTCTGGGATCTTAGTGCGGACAGCTGCGAGGATCATCATGATGGCGCGAGATGCACCAAGTGATGGTCCATATCTTCGTGTGGCAACTTTACACACATAACTGACAAAATTGGAAATAACACCTGCAGATAGGTACACTGCCACGAACTGCTCTTGACCCAGAATGTTCACTATACTGAAGGAGAAGCTCCACAAAACATACATATTTGCTGCCATGTGAAATAAGGAGAAATGATTGAATGTTGACAGCAACATTGGAGAACAACGGACTTTTGAGGCTGGATTAGATTTGAAATATCAGATCACTGTCCACTGCAGAGAAGGTACTCTCCACAAACAGAATACAAGGACGTTTGCAGCTATGATACCTGAGTCCGCTGGCCATCACTTAGGTTATTCCACCGCTTGTTAATCTCCTTTCTGAAGTCTCCTTCTTTTTGTGGTCTTATGCTATCCAACCAATCAGCTTTTATGCCATCAAAATAACTCTGGACCCTGAATTTCAGTGATTCATATTGCCAAATAGCAGCTGATCCAAATGCACAGCCTGTAAACCCAACAGTAAAAAAATAAAGGTTCTATGAGAGTCCTTATAGGATAGGGAGAAAGATAAAAGACTGTTTCTTCCACCAGAGGAATCAAAGCACTTCTCTTGTATGCTTCACCACTTGTTGCCGTGTCTGATCTTCGAGGTTCAACCTTACTGGGTTCTTTTCTGAACCACATTTTTTCTGAATAAAGAAGTTAAACCTGTGTCTGAGCAGCTGCGGCGGGGCTAGAACCGCAGTGAGCTCCTCGCAGCTGCTGCTGCGCACCAGGGGAGCCCACGCTGAGCCGCAGCCCCAGCCTCTCTGCGCCCAGCCTCGCCACCCCATTTTCCCGCTAAAAGAAAATTTTAAGACGGGCGCAATGGCTCACGCCTGTAATCCCAGTACTTTGAGAGGCCAAGGCGGGTGATCACCTAAGGTTGGGAGTTTGAGACCAGCCTGACCAACATGGAGAAACCCGTCTCTATGAAAAATACAAAATTAGCAGGGCTTGGTGGTGCATGCCTGCAATCCCAGCTACTTGGGAGGCTGAGGCAGGAGAATCGTTTGAACCAGGGAGGCGGAGATTGCAGGGAGCTGAGATGGTGTCATTGCACTCCAGCCAGGGAAACAAGATCAAAACTCCGTTTCCAAAAAAAAAAAAAAATTTTAGTACCTTCATTCGATATCCCAGGGATTATATTGTTTTACTCCAGCAAAAAGACTTCTGGAAACACTGCTATCAGTGGAGCCACCACCTAAGTAAGCTTACAATAATTTATCATCCTCCAAAATTCATCCATCTTTTGTACACAGTTCGTATTAATTTGCTGTTACTGACACAGCAAAATGTCAGTCCACTGACTGGTGGCTTAAACAATATTAATTTATTTTCTCAAAGTTCTGGTGGCTAGAAGTCCAAGATCAAGGTGTCAGCAGGTTTGGTTCCTCTGAGTCCTCTCTCCTTGGCTTGCAGTTGGCAGCCTTCTTCCCATGCCCTCACATGGTCTTTCCTCTGTGTATGTACATTCCTCGTGTCCCTTTGTGTGTCCAAATTCCCCGTTTTTACAAAGATACTACTCAGATTGGATTAGGGCCCATTTTAATGGCCTCATTTTAACTTAATCCCCTCTTTAAAGGCCCTGTCTCCAAAAACAGTCATATTCTAAGGCACTAGGGGTTATGGGTTCAACATATAAATTTTAGGGGGACACAGTGCCACAATGTAACCCATAATAGAGGTCAGACAGGTAAGATACATGTAGTTGTGATGGAAACCAACTCTGGATCCTTCAAGTCTTTGATCCTGTACTAACTGCAGCAGTCATTCCAAGGATGTGGTATTGCTGTGCTTTTCTGTTTTGGTGGATTTCTGCTTGACTTTCCTACTTAAAAGTCCCAGCTCCATGAGTTAGGAAACTAATATGGTAATGCTGCTAGATGCATTCTATATTTCTATCAATTTTGCTTTCAGAAATGGGGGGCATATAGAGTGAATGTGTGTGGGAGAAAGAGAGAGAGACAGAAGGAAGGAAGAGAGATTTTTAGCATTTAATTACATTTAAATGTAACTAATTTTAAATTAACTTTTTGAGTTTAAATTTTTTTCAAATTAAAAAGTTTAATGTTTTTCATTTTTTAATTTTAAAATGTAATTATAATTTTGGAGTGAATGGTTTTATATCATTTGTTGATCTCTCTCAACATTGGGCAATCAATACTTATATTTGTGTTAAGTAACATTTTATAATTTATATAACATATTTTTCATCTTAAAAATAATTACGGTCAAAGATTTTGTAAAATAGTTTTTTTAAAAACAATTTTGTGGCTGGGCGCGGTGGTTCATGTCTGTAATCCCAGCACTTTGGGAGGCCGAGGCGTGTGGATCACAAGGTCAGGAGATCGAGACCATCCTGGCTAACAAGGTGAAACCCCGTCGCTACTAAAAATACAAAAAATAAGCCGGGCGTGTGGCAGGCGCCTCTAGTCCCAGCTACTCGGGAGGCTGAGAAGGCAGGAGAATGGCGTGAACCTGGGAAGCGGAGCTTGCCGTGAGCCGAGATCATGCCACTGTACTCCAGCCTGGGCGACAGAGTGAGACTCCATCTGGAAAAAAAGAAAAAAAAATTTGTTTTGGAGTTATCAAAAAGATTCACATTTTTTAAAATCCAAAAATTATAGGAAAGAACCAGGTTCAGTAAACCCATTTTCAACAGGTAATAAAAATGAAAAGGAGATACTAATGCTGTTAGGATTTTGAGATGCACAATGCAGACGTCAGGTTCAGGGTGGCTTTGTCTTTATTAGTCAGCATTTGCATCTAGGAAAAGTTTCACATGATTAAATCAAGAGATGCAATACACTCAGGCTTTTCATGAAATTGACATCATTATTACAAATGGTGCTCATTTGAGGCAACTGTGACATTATGCAATGAGAAACATCTGTCCCTTTCCCTCTCAGGTCCCCATGGTGGACTAGGTTCATGATTACAGCCACCTTTAGGATTAAATACACAAAAGCCTTACTCTATATCTGCCCCTTTGACTTTAACATAGTTCTCAAAAAGAAGTGCAATAAACTTTTATTCTTTCTTGATTAGATGGAGTTACAATTGCCAAAATAAAAATCCAAGGTCCAATTCTGGTTTTAAAACTAGAAAAGGAAAAAATGTTATTATCAGTAATGACTTTGGGAAGAATTCTTTAACACACAGTAAGGGTGAGTTCTTTTGGAAACAACTGTATTCTATGTTTATACATATTTATATATAAAAGGTGTCCTCATTGGGGGAGGGGGGTGCTGATGCCACCAAGTTCCTTTGAAGCCTTTTCTCCCCCACTGCCAATGCCCGAGGGGAAGGAGTCTTCAATGGCGGCTCAATCTAGCTCTTGCGTTTAGACTTGGATCTCATTCCAATTTAGGCTTTTCTTTCTCTTCTTCCATACCTAGAAATACAGGCAAAGTGTTTTATTTGAGCATCAGATTAAACCACAAGCAGTTTGTTTAATCTGGCTTGCTAACACTACTCACACATCCACTCATCTGCCCTCACTTCTCCCATTCACCCTCCTGACACACCCCCTATTCCCTCCTAGCTAAGAAGGAAAGCCATGCACAACTTTCTCCAGAAACATCCTCAGTGACCTCTCTTCCCCACCCTTTCCACAGAATCAGGACACAGCATCTCTGGGACACACCCAGCTCCTATGGCCTCTGGGAGACAAGGCTCAAGTTGATTCATGACTTGCTGAGTTTGCATGGAAATCCCAGCTAGACTGCTTTTTAAACCAGCTTCTGGCAACATGAGGTGTGCAACTCATGAGTTTCAAACAGACTTCATTTATTTTTACTTTAGTCCTGTCTCTTCCTAAGGCAAGGACTTTGGATTTTAAAAAGCCATGCTTTTTTTTTTCTTGTTTTCTTTTTAAAGTTCATAGAGAGTTTATTAGCCATAAGAGCTGTTTATTTCCATACTCATGAATCTTAAACTGCAATTCTCTCTCTATTCAACCCAATCCTGGTAGAATCATGTTTTTCTTCCTGAAGGACTTGTATGTACTGGACCAGTAAGAACCTTTGCCTATTGTCTGTAGAGAATAGTCGATGATGTTTCATGTTCCTGAAGATGAAAATGTTCATCATTTTTAGGAATTATAGTTAAATCTGGCAAGTGCTTCTTCCTTTTTTCTTTTTCTTGTACCTAAACATTTTTTGAATCATACCAAATTCTCAGTTTCTTTGTTTCAATAGCAAAAATGAAACAAAATAACTTAAAATACCACTTTGCCGGTTTTGTTAGTATTCTTTCATAAATTGCAAGCTTTCTGAGGGTAGGGCCCTTCCCTATTTTGTTCCCCAGCACCTAACATAGTGTGTGTGTCTCATTGCAGGAGCTCAATTAATCTTTGCTGAATAAAATTAATAAGCAATGAACACAGAGAAGACCTCAGAAGCCTGGACTAGTGGAAAGCAGTAGAACAAAATATGGGACTCCACAATATGAAAATTATAAAATTTAACCCCAGAGGGTCATAATGTTAGGGCTTACAATAGGAAGGACTCCCCCACCACATAACCCCAGCTCCTGGTATATGTTTTGTGCTGTCAGAGTAGTGGTGGTGGAATGTGGGTAACGTGCTCTGAACGAATGTCCCCAGATGATCTTTTATGTTTGGTTTTCATGGCTAAGGAACTGGCAGAGATCTGGAGCACTTTTTCCAAAGGCCTTCTCAGAAATCCTATGAAGGAAAACTTCAAATTGAGGAGTAAGGACATCTGACGGGAGGAGGAACAGGTTTGAAGGCAAGAAGGTACAACACGCCTTCGTTGTTGGGTAACCACGGAAAGAAGAAAACAGCACAGATTCAGCTCAAACAGCACATGTGTCTTGAACCTCAGCTCTGTCCATATTCCCTCTCCTGTGGAGAAGCTATCAGGGGCTAAGAGCAGTTTGCTTTTCTTTTTAAAGTCTGTTTTTTCCAAAGCGTTCTCCTGCAGATGGGTTGACTTGGCAGCAGTGCTGGAATCTTCAAAAGCACGGGTGGAGAACGGGGCGGGGTATTCATTGACCTAGAGAGGGAAAATGGCTTCCCACCTACTTTAGTTTGGCAGCTGTGAGGTAGACAGAAAAAATTAGACAGCTGTAAATAATGTTTGCAAGAACCAGAGATAAAATTTCCAGGCAAAGGGCAGGAAGAAACCTATCGCAAAGCGGAGGCAGGATACACTTTTGGGACCAGAGGGGACAAGACTGCAGGGCGCTGAGGGAGTCAGTCACATGCCCTTCCTGCAGGCCGGTGGAGGGCTCCACCAGGGGGCAGTGCTGGGACATCGCTAGACCTGGATGGGCCTGGGCGGAAATGACCTGCACGGGTAGCTAGAGGAGAAGAGGTGCAGGTTTCTGCACACATAGACGTCTCTTGTCTCCCCGCTTGCCTACTTTCTCTGTCCTCACACCAACCTTTTGGTTTTGAAAAGACTCATTTCTGGTCTTACAAAATGTAGCTTTAGTAAGACTGGTCAGATATACCAAAATTGGGACAAAGTCTTAGCTTAAGTAAAGAAATATTTCAGCTGTGAATTGTGGCCTCCCCCGCCCGGCTCCACCCCGCCAAACTACTACATCGAAGTGCTTAACTCTCAGTACCTCAGATTGGGAGAGAATGCCAAGGGTGTGGCTGGACAGCCATGTGCTAATGAAATTAGGTACGTGACTCACGGATCCAATCAACCTCCACAGTAGATGCCAGAAATAGAGAGGTGGTTATCTGAAAAAGATCCGCGGAGTGCCCTCTTGTCTGACTGCTTGGACCCCCATGACTTGCATGAGAGGCCAATAAGGTTTTTGAGAATTTTATACCAGCAGAAACATTGACAGCATGGACTGAAAGGGACAGAGACAGGGTGAAATGAAGGACCAATGGCTTCAAAGATGGTTCAGCGACTGGCTCCTCCTTGGTTGTAGAGGGTGGAACTATTGCCCAGGGCTGTGGGGGTGGGGCTCCTGTGACCCTGTGCCTGGAAGGCAGGGCTATGCATCCCCTCCCCTGTGAGCCCTGAGGACAGAACTTCTAGCCAAAGAGGATTATTTTCAAGCCTTAAAATGGAATGGAATTTCCCCCGCTAGCTTCAGACTTGCTTGGGAACCATGATTCTTTCTTTTTTTTTTCCCCCTGCAACTTCTCCCTTACGGAATGGGAATGTATATTCTATGCCTGTCCCACCATTCTGTTTTGGAAGCAGATAACTTTTTGTCTGGTTTCCCAGGTTCACACACAGCTAGAGAACAATTTTGCTTCAGGATGACTCATACCCTGAGTGTCATGCATACCCAATTTTATGATATTTAAGATGAGATTTTGGACTTGAGAGTTGATGTTTGAAAGACGTTTGAGGTTGTTGGGATGGAATATTTTCATTGGGTGAAGGACATGTATTCTGGTGGGGAGAGAGCGAAGTATTATGAGCTGAACTCTGTCCCCCACTTCCAAATTCATATGCTGAAATCCTAACCCCCAGGATGTGGTTTTAAAGTCAGAATGTGACTTTACTTGGAGATAAGTATTTACAAATGAGGTCATCAGGGTGGGCCCTAATCAAATACAACTGGTATCCTTATACAAAGGGGAAATTTGGAGACTGGACTGAACATCAGTTAGAAGGCACTGGCTCTGCCATCACCTGTTCTGGAGGGTCACTTAAGATTTTGGGGCCTCAGTTACTTTTGGTGAAAGGAAAGGGTCAGTTTCGATGATTTCCAATCTCTCTTTCAGCAGTAAGATTCTGCAATAATGTGATTTTTATCTTGAAGTTGTAGCTAACGTAAGTTACCCAAGTAGACAGAATTGAGCTATAAAAAACCATTATGGAAAAAGGAGGGTGGCTCCAATGCAATCTTCCTTCTTCTTGGGGGATTGTATAGTAACTGATGTGAAATAATCAGGATTGTAGTACTGTACTCCCATGTCCTCAATTCATCCTAACACACTGCTTTTAGTGAGTAGTTTTTGACTCAACAGCTAACAGAATCAGGCAGCTAATGTGACTGAGTAAAGTGGCCAGGTGAGAACGAGGGAAAGTTAGTCATCTAAAGCGGATAACTGATACTCAATTCTTTTTTCTTTTCTTTCTGTTTTTTTTTTTTTCTGAGAGTTTCACTCTGTGGCTCAGGATGGAGTGTGGTGGCACAATCTTGGCTCACTGCAACCTCTGCCTCCAGGTTGAAGCGATTCTCGTGCCTTAGCCTCCCAAGTAGCTGAGATTACAGGCGTGTACGCCCGGCTCATTTTTGCATGTTTAGTAGAGATGGAGTTTCGCAATGTTGGCCAGACTGGTCTTGAACTCCTGGGCTCAAGTGATCTGCCCACCTTAGCCTCCCAAAGTTCTAAGATTACAGGTGTAAGCCACCGTGCCCAGCCAAGGGATAACTGATACTCTATTCTAAACCATTGTCACCAGAATAGAACAGTGGGCTCTGTGTTTCCAGATCTTAAAATATTTCCTAAGAAGCTGAAAATCTGGCCTTCATGTGAAATCTCCTATTTTTTTTTTTTTTTTGAGATGGAGTCTTGTTCTGTTGCCAGGCTGGGGTGCAGTGGCACGATCTCAGCTCACTGCAACCTCTGCCTCCTGGGTTCAAGCAGTTCTCCTGCCTCAGCCTCCCGAGTACCTGGGACTACAGGCACACGCCACCATGCCTGGCTAATTTTTGTATTTTTAGTAGAGATGGGATTTCACCATGTTGGCCAGGATGGTCTCCATCTCTTGACCTCGTGATCCACCTGCCTCAGTCTCCCAAAGTGCCGGGATTACAGGCATGAGCCACTGCGCCCAGCCGAAATCACCCAATTTTAAAATACTGATTCAAAAACAAAAATTCCACGATGTAGGCCTAACAGAACTTGATAGGTAGAAGTTGGGGGAGGCCAGCAGTTTGTGACCCCTCTTGTAAATGAGGATGATACTTACTTGGCACAAAACATCTGTCTTTGTGGAACTAACTAGATGGTCCTAGGTACATAAACTTAATTTTCATATCTAAAATGAATTTTTAAAAAAAGTTAGTCAATCTTATGTTACTTAAAAGAATGGCATAAATTAAACAAATCATTCAAAAAACCTTAATTTCATTATTCATTTTTAACTCCTCATTCAAAGCTGCTAAAAAGCAGTATTCTATTAATGTAGAGTGGATATTTCTCTCTAGTGGTTTTCAGGTCATCCTCTCATAGAAGTAGTAGAACTGTGGCCAAATGACTGTCAAATCAATCAAGTCAACTGTAAGCAGGTACTTAAGTACTTCCTGAATAACATATATTGGACACATTCGTTTAAGTTTAAATACAGCTTTTCTCCCAAGAAGCTGAGAAAGGTTTATATTTTGTTCTCAAAATATTTTTGTCAAGTAACTAAATACTTCTGTAAATTAATGGAGAAAGATCACTATTTCCACTGAACAGGTGGAACATTATTAAAAGATTAGTGTCTTGTTCCCCAAGCTGTGGCCTGAACAGAATTAAAAATGTTGATACTTTTTCTAATAGAACATTGATTAAAATCAAAAGCTGATGAGAAAAGAAACCCTCAAATTCCTCTGCGCCATTTAACATTGGCTAATACCCTGACACATACAATCTTGGAGGATCCACACACACAAAAGTCTGATTCAGTAACCATGCACAGTAACCATGCACTCACTGTGCTTTATTTGTCTGATTCCACTGAGCTCCTGGCAGGGTGTCTGGCACAAAGCAGGGTGCTCAATGTCTGTGTCACAGAGTCCATTTACTGGGGATGTCTAGAATGCTGTGATTGTGTCAGAGGAAAGAGCCAGGGCTTCCTAAAATCTCCAAACCATCTTGCCTTTGGATGTATTTTCATGCAGGACTCAATCACTACATGTCTGTGCTGGCGCTTTTTCCACCTTTCAATTTTTATGTTATTGTACATACACTTTGGACAGGTTTTGCACAGCTTGGATAAGATTACGTGCCTTGCCAAGATGGAGGCTCTGCCATAAATGGAAACAAAAGAGAAATCAAATCACAGGTTAAAAGAGTTTTTCCAGCCACGAAATATTATCTTTTACTGCTTGTAGCTCTTTGCCACTTTCAGATTTTCCGTGACAGCCACTGGTGAGTCAAGGTGGCCGGAGCATCGCACACTGCTTAGATAGAGCTCTAGCAGAATGGTAGTGAGACCTCTCCCAGGTGACTGCACCCACATAGAAAGTGGAGATCTGGGTGACTTTAAAGGAGATTGGTTACATTTAATAATGTATCTGTTTAATTTGAGGTCCCTTTAGCTAACTAAGGCAGCATTGTGTTGTTAATGAGGACAAATTTCCCTAATATATATTTTTTGCTAACACTACATTTTTCCCTATAAAATTTTATAGACATGCCTCTTTCCTCTTTAGATTTGGAGGTTTTACTAGCTAACAAGACCAAGTGACTAGTAAACCTTTCAGGTAACTGTCAGCAGCTCTTAAATTCATATTGTAGTTTTAAAAATGGAACTCTTTATAGGAGATCCTGTGTGAAGGCTAAAAGAAGAGGCTACAGTGGAATTTTCCCTCAGTCTCTGCATAGACTGTTGCCGGCAGTAATTCTCTTGTTTTATGTTCCCTCAGACAATACTTACTTTTCTGTGTATCCCAGATATAGTTGTTCAGAACTTCTCCCAGCAGGTACAGGAAGTTCATTAAGATGGTTGTAGACCCAAAGAAGATGATTCTGGCTCCTGGGCCAATGTGTTCCAGGAAAGGGTACACCCACATGCCAGTTACATGATGCACCCAGCACACCCTGCAAAAGAATCGGAAAGGAGACAAGGACAGGAGTCACTCTTATGGCAGGCATCAAAGCTGCTATGATGCAAATATACACTCCCTCACTCTCCCCATGCTTCAGCATTTGCCAGTCTCAAGTTCGCTTCTGATACTCAGGAGCTACTGGAAACTTGGTTGTTGTTTATTTTCATTTACTTTTTATTCTGAAATAATTTTAGACTCACAGAAGAAGCACAACACACTCAGCTTCCCCTCATGTTAACATCTTGTATAATCCTGGGACAATTGACTAAAATTAAAAAATTAACATTGATATGACAGTACTAAATTATAGGCTTTATTCAGAATTTCCCAGTATTCCTGTGAATGTCCTTTCTCTGTTCCAGGATCCAATCCAGGACCCCATGTGGTCTTCAGTCTTCACATCTCCGCAGTCTCATACTCTGGCAGTTTCTCAGTCTCTACTTGTCTTTGATGATATTTGAAGGGTATTTGAAATGGCTGACTTTATTAACACTATTAAACAATCTGGTCACGTATTTGAAATGGTTGACTTTATTAACGCTGTTCAACAATCTTTTAAATCTCGTCTTTACAGAATGAGACAATATGGCATTGGGCAACCACAGGAGAATAAGACCTAGGTGAGTATGTGCCAGATACCTTGCCATATGGCCTTCCAACTAGACACCAACACTCATGCCATATGCTGGCACAACCATGCATACCCTAGCAGGTACCAGCTTCCCACTCCTCTGATCTTCAGATGTGACATTGATTTCATTTTTTTTTCCTATTTTACATTCTTACTTAATCATTCTCTTTGTGTTCCAGAAATATTTTTGACTCAGTGGGAATAGTAACATCATGAATTGCCACTGCTTTCAAAAGTTTAGTTAGAATATCGGCTCCATTGGCTTGGTCCTGACATGACTGCTTACAGCTGTTTTCCAAACATTCTTGAGTTCATTCCTTTATAAACTGTTGGCAATTGTGAAGACTAAATAAAATACAGATAACTCTATTGCATTGGGAATAAAGATGACTTTTCATACTTATGTGTTCTGAGGTCATTTTCCTTATCCTTGGCTTCACTCTAAGTGGTTTATCTACATATAAATATTACTGGCAGGGTGCAGTGGCTCACACCTGTAATCTCAGCACTTTCGGAGGCTGAGGAGGGTGGGTCACCTGAGGTCAGGAGTTCAAGACCAGCCTGGCCAACATGGCGAAACCCCATCTCTATTAAAAATACCAAAATTAGCTGGGCGTGGTGGTGCGCGCCTGTAATGCCAGCTACTCGGGAGGCTGAGGCACAAGCATCACTTGACCCTGGGAGGCAGAGGTTGCAGTGAGCTGAGATCACACCACTGCACTCCAGCCTGGGCGACAAAGTGAGACTTGGTCTCAAAATGATAATAATAATAATAATAATAATAATAATGATAATAAACATTACCTACACATGTACCTCATTTTTGGCAGGAAACCTGGGGATCTATACCTGAGAACCTACATTATCAATGAGGGTGAGATCCCCCCTCCTCTTGCAGGTGAAAATTCATTCTGGGGTTGGTGGTAAAACAATTTTGCACTTTTTATGTAGAAAGCACAGATACACACACACACACACATACACACACACACACATATATACACACACACAGATGTACATATATGTATACAGAAACACATCAGTAGGTGAACAAACAATCAAATGTGGCATATGCATGCAATGGAATATTACTCAGCCATAAAGAGGAGTAAAATGTTGATACATGCTACAACATGGATGGACCTTGAAAACATTATGCTAAGCAAAATAAGCCAGACACAGGTCACATATTGTATGTGATTCCACTTATATGAGGTACCTAGAATAGGCAATTTCACAGAGACAGAAAGCATGGTATCTATCAGTTACCAGGGACTCGGGGGAGTGGAGAATAGGGAGTTATTGTTTAACGGGAACAGAGTTTATGTGGGGGGATGATGAGAAAATTTTGGGTATAGATACTGGTGATGGTTACACAATGTTGTAAATACATTTAAGGACATTAAATAGTATACTTGCAAATAGCTAAAATGACAAATATTACGTTATGTATATTTTAGCACAATAAAAAATGTTCCTGTGGTGGAAATTAGGGAAAAAAAACATGTCTACAAAGGTTCCTTGGTAGAGGGAAGTAGTATGAAAGAAAGATTGAGGAATAATCTTACAGCAAAGAGGCATTCTCTAGGTCCGTCCAGGTCAGTCTGAATCACTGTCCAAACAAAAATATTTGTATCAAAAAAAGAGGCCATGTTAGTCCAAAGATTCTGTTAGAAAAGCTGAAGCAGTTGTGAGAATCAGCAGAAATTAAATGGTTAGAACTACCCTGTGGGATTCTGAGATATCATATTGTTTGTCCATAAATTAGAAGCAGTTTCATCATTCTGACATTGTCTTAAATAATGTAAGGAAGGTGCTGTGTACCCATCAAATGGTTTATTAATTTCCATGGAGAGAATATGCAATATTCCCCCAATTTAATACCATTAAGCTGTAATTGATGTTGCAAATCAACTTATAAAATTTTAATCAGTCTGTGCTACAGGGTGTTTGCACTGGAGCAGTCGGATGGATCTGGATTAAATGTGAGTCAGGCCATGCCACTATTCTGCTCAAAACTTGCTTCCTCTCCCACTCAGAGTAAAAGCCAGAGTCCCTAGATGGTTCTTCAAGGCCCTACCCCGCACTTTTCTGATTTAATCTCCTGTTATTCTCCCCATCGTTCCCCGCCACTCCAGCCCATCAACTCCTTGGTGTTCCTCGAACACTCTAAGCTCTCTCTGCCTCCAGGCTTTTGTATTATTCCCCTGCCCAGAACAATACTCCTCACCACCCCCACAGCATCCCCTTGGGCTCCCTTGTGTCCTTCGGGTTTTCACTCAAATGTCACCTTTCCAGTGATGTCTTCCCTGGCCACTGTATCTAAAAATTGCAACCTCTACCCTCAAACTCTCTATTCTTTCATCCTTTATTTTTTCTCCCAGCCATATAATATACTCTACTTATTTTTATTTGTCTGTTTATTGTCTATTCAATGAGCAAAGGAATTTTGTCCAATTATGTTCATTGCTGTATTCTGTGGTTCTTGGAGCAGTATCTGGCAGAGTATGCACTCAATAACTATTTGTTGAATTAATAATCTAATGAAGGAATATAAACAGCAACATCTCTTTATTGAGCCATTACTATATGGCAGACACTTCGCCAATAACTTATGAACTTTTTTTAATCTCAAAAAAAATCTCTAAAATCTTTATGCTTTTTGTCACTACATTTAATTTAAGTCAGGAGTAGGGAAACCTTTTCTGTAAAGAACCAGATAGTAAATATTCCCATATGGTCTCGATCACAACTACTCAACTCCGCCATTGTAGTGCAAAAGCAGCCATAGACAATATGTAAACGAGTGTGGATGTGTTCCAATAAAACTTTATTTATAGACACTGAAATTTGAATTAGATGTAATTTTCACATCATGAAATATTCATCTTTTGATTTTTTCAACTATTTAAAAATGTGAAAACCATTCTTAGCTTTTGAGTCATAAAAAAAACAAACAAACAAAAATCCAGGTGGTGGGCTGGATTTGGCACACCGGCTGTCATCTGCTGACTACTTGTTTAAGTAGTTCTTTGTATTTCACAAAGTTCCTTCAGCACACAATGTCATCTAGTCTTCTCAGCAATTCTAGATATAGCATGGCATTCTCATCGTACTATTGTATGAATCAGAGCTTATAGGGTATAAATGAGACTATGTCAGAGCTGCCAATGTAATGTGAAATTCTCAGGTTTGCAACCTACGAGGCAGAGAAGCAGACAGCTCTTCTGAGTGTGGTGCTTATAAACATGAGATGTAATCTCCTTTACTTTGTACAACCACCCTATTAGGTATGATTATTCTCTTTAAACAGGTAAAGAAACTGAGATCAGACTAAAGAACTTATCATAAAACTGGCAAAGCTGGGAAAGAAGTGCACATCTGATTTCTTTTTTGCTGCATGGACTTGCTTCCCTAAATGAGGCATTCAATATTGTCTCCAAAATGGAATTGAGCATTTCTTGTTTGGTTTGGTTTTGTTTTCTTAACTTGTTAGGTCATCAAACCATCTCAGATAAAGAAATCCTGTTATTTGGGGTTTCACCTGGATCAGTGTGAATGATGCATCCACTTGTCTTAACAAGTTGTGCTTTCACCATTTGTTTCCTTGATTTTTATCAGGGCTCAATTCTCTGTACAAAGATGACTCGTGGCCTTGCCCATCTATCTGGAGAGTGCTTAGTTCTTGGCTGACTTTTAATTTTTCTCCTTCTAAGGTCTCCTTGTCTTAGTGATCAAATAACATATGCTTATGGTCATGGTACCAATTTTAATTTTAGCTTAAGAAATCAATAACCATGATATGTGTGCATACATATATATGCACATATTAGCATAATAAGATTTTTGGATGGTCTATTTATTAAATGTACCTCCAATTGTATTCACGTTTATGTACAATTAAAAAAATAACATTTATTCATGCCTCCTATCTGAGTGCTTTGTTACTCACAAATGATAAAAAGTAAATGGCTTCTATGAATGAATTAAATTACACATGTACCTTGAAACTGTGTACATCTATAATGCATCGATGAAAAAAAGTAAATGAGGCAGAGCTAATTCCTGTCCTCATGGAGTACAGTGTAATGAGAAATACAGATAATTAAGAATTACAAGTGTAGTCAGAATTAAGAAAGGGTAAGTGTAGGCGTGCCATGGGTACACAGGGATTATTCCCCAACTTTTTTTAAACCTCCCACTTGCCTTTAGTCTTTCTTTCTCTTGTGTATTTAACTTTCTTTCAAACCAATGTTTTTCATAGCTGATTAATATGTCCAGATGCCTTTCATTAAAGCACAACCAAAAGTTTCCAAATATTTCACAAGTACTACTCAAGTCTCTCCTCTTCAAAAGCAAACTTCTCCAATAAGTGGTCCAGATTCACTGACGCCATATCTGTACATTGTACTCACTTTCACCCACAGCAGTCTGGCATCTCTTCTTGCTATTCGACCAGAAGATACTGGTTTCTTTGACATCAATTTCTCCTGGTTTTCCTCCTACCACTTGGCTGTTCCTCTTCCCTTTGTCAGTGCACCCTTCACTACCCTACCACTAATTTTTGGATTTGCTTAAATCTTGGTTTCCAAACTGTTTTCTCTTATGCATTCTCAGTTGATGAGTTCATTCATGGCTATGACATCATGTTCACTACTTATACACAGGTATTTTACAAACTTATATCCTAACCCAGATCTCTCCTCTATTCTAGGCAGTTTATCAAACTGTTCTTAAGACATCTCATTTTGCCCATCTTAAAGATACCTCAAACTCAATATATCTAAAGACAAAATCATGTTCTTTCTCCCCAAACCTCCAGTATTTCTTATTTCTGCAAATAGTACTATCATTCATTCAGTTTTGTAACTCAAACATTGCAAGTTATCTTTGATACTTCCCTCTCTTTCATCACATTTAGTTAATCCATTATCTTTTTTTTTTACAATTTTATAACATTATTTGATGTATTTGACAATCAGCAGTTAGTTCTCATCCACATTGACTATCTGCAGATTTTTGAAAGTGGTAACAGGTACATAGGTAACTGAAGTATAGAGCTTATTTGGTGAATCTTCATCCTCAGAATATTTTCTGGACAACCACACATGGTTACAGTATGGGACATTCCTTATTCCTTTGGCCCAGACAGTTTTGTTGGGCCTGGTATCAATGTGCACATCTGGAGTTCCCATCTCCTTCATGGCAAATTTCCAGATCTCTTTGAGTGCCCGAGGGGCAGACTTCTTGAAGCCCACTCCATGGACGCGCTTGTGAATGTTGATGGTGTATCATCAACGAGGTCACTACCTTGTTGATGGCAGAATGGCCCTTTTTGTCTCGCCATCCTTCTTTGTGAGAACCATTCTGCCAGGCCCAAGTTGGAAAGGAAGAGCGTAGTGATTGTCCAATCCATTATCTTGTCTTATCAAGGTTACCCCTTACATCTCTCTAATATGTTGATTTTTCCCATGTGCATCACCAGCATCTTAATTTGTGTTAGAAGCATTTCTGTCTAGAGGACGATGATAGTTTCTAATTTGTCTCTACATCTATTTTTTCCTCCTTCCATGTCATCCTCACTGCTGCCAGAGTGATCTTTCCAAACCAGAAGTATGAACACACCATATCCCTGCTTTCAACATGTCAAAGGCCTCCCACTGACTTTTTGTTAGAGACCCAAAGTTTCAACAAAGTCTAGAGTGCTCTTCATAGAGTGGCTTCTATCTGTCTCTTTGGCCCCATCCCATATCTTGCTCCTGTTCCTCTTTGCATTCCTGTCACACTGGCTTTCATTTGGTTCCTTGATCATGTCATGTTCCCTCCTGCAATGTGGGTTTTCACATATTCTTTTTTCTGCCTGTACTGTTAGTTAGCCACCACTTAGAATAATTAGGTTATATGTATCCTTTCTATATTAGCTCAACTGGTACAATTGATCAATTACCACTTACTCCGGGAAAGTCTCCCCTGATCCATCAGATTAGGACAGATTTTTATAAGTTCTTATAGAACTAGGGGTCTCGTTCATTTTTAAAGCTCTTTTATTCATACTTAAATTTGAATATCTTTATTTAAATAATATGTTTCTCCCCCTCTACAGCGTAAGTTCAGTGGGGTGAGGGACTGTGTTTATTTTTACCTCTCCTTGGATCCTCAGCACTTATCAGAATGCCTGTCACACACTAGAAGAATGAATGAATGAATAAAGTAGCATTTAAACTGTGATAGAAAGGATAAGAATTCATTGAGTAAAGATGGGAGGAAAGAACTTTCTAGCCAAAAAAAGGCATGTCTAAAGAACTGAGAACAAGAGAACGCTCCCAGAAGTTCAAGAAGAGAACACTTTTGTTGTGATCAAGGAAGAGAGGGCAGAAGGAGCAGGCAGGTGCCAAACCATGGGTTGATTTTTAAGCCATGGTAAGAATTGTAGACTCCATCCTAGTGTGCAAATAGAAAGTCTTTGAAAATAAATAAATCTGAAATAGATCAGATTGAGCTGAACCAATTGTATCAGAAATGGTAGTGGCTAGGAGAGGAACAATAGCATTGGCAATGAAAATTAGCTGAAAGATTTAAGAACACTTAGACCAGTGTCTATCAAACTGTTGAGTCATGAGTGTGGTGTGCTGGAGATTGTCATGAGAGCTGGTTGTTAAATCTTTAGGTGGTTTGCAAGCTGGTTGGTCGGTAGCTTGAATTCAGCCATGGTGGGAATATTCACAGCAAGGATATGGGCAAATGCTACACATCAGGTATTCCCTCCCTTGCCTCCAGAAGACCTAGCTGGTTGTTAAACATTTGTCAGTAACTCACTGTTACTAGCATTTTAAAACAGTAACAGATGTGAACAGAAGAGAAAATATTACAGGGCCTTGCATATAATGATGATAAGAATTATTTTGTGAAACTTCTATTTCAGTTATGTGTGTATACCTGTAAAAGAAATTTGACAGGCACTGATTTAACAAATATAGTTAAGACAACATGGTGATTGATTAGATTTAGGCAATGAGGAAACTGAGATGAGTTAAGGATTAATCACAGATTCCTGGCTTGATTAGCAGGGTGGAAACAGCTGCCATTTCCTGAGAGAGGGAATGCTGTAAGGGAGCCTGTTTGAAGGGATGATGAGTTCAGTCTGGACATGTTGAGTTTGAGGTACCTGTAAAATATCCAAGTGGAGATGTTCTGAAGGCAGTCAGTTTTATGGATTTGGACTTTGAAGAAAGGACTGATTTGGCAATACAGGTATCAAGTTCATTGGCAAAAGAAGATTGTGGTTGAAACTATCAGGACAGACTGAGACCCAGGAAGAGTACAGGGTCTGAAGGAAGTGGGCCCATGAGAGGGCCTTGGAAAAGGTTAAGATTTAAGGGATAAGGTCAAGGAGGATGAGCCTAAAAAGGAGATCAAGAAAGATGGGCTAGTAACAGGGAAGCAAAATAGAAAAGTGTGATGTTGTAAAGCCAAGGGACAAGTGGTTCAAAGATAGACAGCATCTATTAGCACAGGGTCTTCATAGAGAATTATTAGAAAACTGGTTTGCCACCAATAAAGTGGAAGGGAAAACATTTTCAGATTCCAAGTGGTATGTACAACATTCGAATCTACTTTGGATGTTGACTGGGTATAAATGATATATAGTCAGTTGAAAAAATGACATTGTCAAGCTCAGTAGCTCTTTTTGCTACATGGCCAAATTTCATCCTATTCTGTCATGAGTTGGGGTGGTCACTGGAGCCCTTGAGGGCACAGTGAGGTCGATATATCATCCTTTACTCTTCTAGCTATGTCACCTTTCTATTTTTGAGATTACTTTAAAGAGGATTTAAAAACTTGCTCTATTATTCACATTTAGATAAGGAATTAGGTTGCTTGAGATCTAGGCTATTAGCACTGAAGACACAGACTCATATGCAATAAGAGCTAATTAGCTAACCACACTGAATGCACATGTGCTAAAGGCTTTATATGAGCAGCTCTTTGGAGAAGGTATTGTATTAGTACCATTTTACAGATAAGGACACTGAGGCCTAGAGAGATTAAGTAAGTGGAGAATCTGAGATACACATTTCAGCAGTTTAGTGTTCAGCCTGGATGCCAGGCTCCTGTACTGCTCTGAAGCCTAGATGGTGATGGATGGGGACAGGGCTCTGGAAAGCTTTTCTTTTAATGTTTTGCTCAGAACCAAAAAATGATCTAAGTATAAAATCTCCCTGTAAAGTTTTTTTCCCACTGACTATAAAAGTAATTCATGCTCATTATAGAAAATGTGTGAGATACAGAAATGTTGCAAGATGCAAGATAAATCACTTTGGGTGAAGTTTTAACGCAAGACTAAGTGTCTTATAAAACGCAGAGCTCAGAATTTTACAACTTCCCCTGAGAAGGGGGAAGAAACGCTGCAGACATAAAGTAATAAACACTTCCTTCAGAGAAGGCACTGACTTACCTCTTAAGAAACAGTTACATCACATGTGCATTTAACCTACTGGAATTTACTGCATGGCTTGGCAGGCAATGAGCATGTGCCCCAGGGTGGGATAAGATATGGGATGTGCATCAGCTTCTCACCCAGTAGGTTTCTGTGAGCCTCTCATGGTACCTCCAACCTGAAGCTCCTGAAGGACTTTTCAAGGACAGGTTTGACTTTTGGCTCAAATGCTGATTTTAGACCTGGCCCTCTCTTGAGACCTAATGGTCTAATTTTAGAACCATTCTAAAGGTCCCTTGGACCATTGCCTGAGTATTGATTGCATGGAGACTGCTTCTTGCTCCATTTTTGAAAATCTGAAATTCTGCTGCAGTTTCCTAGAGTTCATGCACTCATTCATTTATTCAATGAATGTTTCTTGAGTCTTCACTCTGTGTCAGGTGGGGTGAGCAGCAGTGGGGATTGCGTGGCTGTGAGGGGGTCACAGTGTGTGTGGGGGTCTGCCAAGATTCCTGATGAACAGCCTGTAGGTCCCAGGAATAGGACAAAGGACATCAGCTTAGATGGAAACAGGGCTCAAAATGGTCTCCTTAGTAAAGTGTATGGTAAAGCCAAAAAATTAATGCATCAATATCAAATAGAAGGAGCCAATCTGAAATAATATTGAAATCATCTCTAACTCAGGTACAAATATCATTGTAGAAGTCCATTTTTGATATACAGTGCGTTTACAGTATTTTTCAAGACAATATTTTAAGGCATAATCATAGTTTAATATTCATCAAAGCTGTCCCAATTTTTTTTCAGTGGAGCTAGCCCAAATGTACAGAATCTGGGAGGTATGTATACATGGGGCAGGCTTATGCATTTGTATCCTGTGCAGTCACACAGGGTGTTGTGCTCAGAAGGGGATCACACTTGGTTTAAGGATATGCTGTCACCATCTTGAAAGTCTTACATCATTTTTGAACAAGGGGCTCCGCATTTTTATTTTGCACTGGGCATCACAAATTTAACTGGTCCCGCCTACGTAGTTATGAGATCAACGATTAACTGGTCTTGCCTACGTATATTTGGGATCAACTCTGAGCTCATCCACAAATTTGTTAGTTCACCTTGGATACTATTTAAATTCATTGAGCCTCAGTTTCCCTTTTGGTAAAGTGCTATAAACCATACTGCCTACCTTAGAGACTTGGTCATCAGATAACGTAGTTTTTGGCATAGTCAATTTATGTTAGATTAAAAAAAAACAAGCAAACAGAACAAACAAAAACTTTCTACTGCTTCTCCTTATGCAGAAATATATAATATTTTTCTGTACTTCTCACATGCAAGAATGTTTTCAAGGTTACAAGTCCCTCCGCCCATCCCTGGGGAAAGAGGCAAATTGTGAATGCCTCCCAGAATGAATTCCTGTCATGAGGTAATGTGCTTTCTTCCTGATTCTAAATCACAAATATCAGAGTGATTAATCCATAAAGGAGGCCAATAATCTCCTTCAGAACATTTTCCTCCAACACATCTCCTGGCACATGTCTACAGTGATTTTAAGTGATGTGCTTCCATGCAGTCCCACTTTCTAAAGTCTACCTGGTTTTATGGTGATGTTTCCCTGGAGAGAATTCAATTTGAATTCCCCTGAATAACATTCATGACCTGTTTTGCTTAACTGGAATCATTTGGAGCTTCTCAAGGCACATAGATGCCAAACATTAAGTAGAGACATCGAACACTGTAGGGAACATGTGTTCTTTCAGAAGGGAGGTAGGGAGTGTGGTTAGCAAGGCACTGTAACGGCCCAAGCAATCATCAAAACACGGCAGAACTGCTAGCTCTGGAGGGGGAGGAGGAAGAACATCTGAAATTCCACAACAGAAAATCATAATTTTCCATATTTTGCAGAAATTATCTTCAGTGTCTCTCTCTGGCATCGCTTATATCCCTCCCTCCACTAGATGCTTATTTTTGGTACTACAAACAATGTCCTGATATCCCAGCCATGATAATGTCTTCCTTGATCTCGCTACCTCCTTGGACTACCAACCTCTCTCTCTCTCATCACCAACCTCCTTTAATAAAGAGCAAATTTCCAGACCTTTCTGAGCTCCTGCTCTATGCCAGTGCCTGATGTCAAACTGTAGTAAGGCTATCTCTGTATCATTTGTCACATCTGTCCTCTGGGTGCTGCTTCTACCACTGTGAAATGTTTCTTATATATTTTTTTCATTCAACAAATATGTATTGGCGCCTAGAAGGTGTCAGACCTGTGAATACAGCAGTCTATGAAGTAGATGTGGTCCCTGCCCTGTGACAGAGCTCCCAGTCTATCAGCAACACAGACATTAGATGACACCACAGTATCACGCCCTCACTAAGCAAGGGAGGGGTGGTGGTGTCAGGTTTTTTTCCCAGTTGTGTTGTAGTGTTCCTTTTTAAAGTTCATTTCAATGTTTATCAGAATGAAACCATCAAAAGTTCTAAAATGTTTATATTAAAAAAGCAGAAACTCCCTGCCCCACCAACTGCCCTTTAGTTTCCTCTTCATGCCCTGTTCTGCCCCAGAGGAAGCCACATTCAACCCTTTCAGTGGTTCCTTCTAGATTTCATTTCATTTCATTTTAATTTTTTTTATACAGTCTTCCTCTTGTTGCCCAGGCTGGACAAGTGACCTCGGCTCACTGCAACCTTTGCCTCCCAGGTTCAAGAGATTCTCTGCCTCAGCCTCCTGAGTAGCTGGGATTACAGGTGCGTGCCACCACACCTGGCTAATTTTTGTATTTTTAGTAGAGATGGGGTTTCGCCATGTTGGCCAGGCTGGTCTTGAACTCCCGGCCTCAAGTGATCACCCGCCTTGGCCTCCCAAAGTGCTGGGATTACAGGTGTGAGCCACTGTGCCTGGCCTAATTCATTTTTTAAAAATTGAAGTATGATTTATATACAAGAAGGTATACATAATTAATGTATACATGATGAGTTTTCAGGTAAGTATAAGTCCATTGAAACCATCACCATAAACAGTGCCATAAACATAACCATCACCTGTAAAACCTTCCTCTCTGTTTTTTGGTGATACAAACATTTAACATAAGATCTACTCGCGGCCGGGTGCAGTGGCTCACGCCTGTAATCCCAGCACTTTGGGAGGCCGAGGTGGGTGGATCACCTGAGGTTGGGAGTTCAAGACCAGCCTGGCCAACATGGGGAAACCCCATCTCTACTAAAAATACAAAATTAGCCAGGGTGGTGGCACATGCCTGTAATCCCAGCTACTTGGGAGGCTGAGGCAGGAGAATCGCTTGAACCCGGGAGACAGAGGTTGCGGTGAGCCAAGATTGCGCCATTGCACTCTGGCCTGGGCAACAAGAGCAAAACTCCTTCTCAAAAAAAAAAAAAAATCTACTCGCTTAACAAGTTTTAAGTACACAGTAGAATACTGTTAATTACGGCTTTTATGCTGTACAGTAGATCTCCAGGACTTAGCTTGTATAACTGAAATATACCCTTTGACCAATACCTCCTTGATTCCCTTCCCAGCCCCAGGTAACCACCATTCTACTCTCTGCTTCTATGACTTTGGCTATTTTATATTCTTGATATAAGTGGGATCATATAGTCTGGTTTATTTCACTCAGAATAATGTCATTTTGGCTTAATCCACATTTTAGCAAATGGAAGGATTTATTCCTTTTTAAGGGCTGAATAACATTCCATTCTATGTCTATACACCTTTTATTTATCATTCATCTCTCATTGGACATTTAGGTTGTTTCCATGTCCTTACCACAGTGAATAATGCTGCAAAAACATGGGAATGCTGATGCCTCTTTGAGACCCTGATTTCAACTCTTTTGGGTATATAACTAGAATCCTGGATCATATGGTAGTTCTGTTTCTACTTTTGAGGATCTTCCATACTGTTTTCCATAGTGGCTGCACCAATTAACATTCCCATCAACAGTGTACAAGGGTTCCCTTTTGTCCATATCCTTGCAAACACTCATCCTTTTTTTTTTTTATAATAGCCATTTTAACTGGTGTGAGGTGATATCTTATTGCAGCTTTAATTTGCATTTCCCTCATGATTAGTGAAGGGGAGCTTTTGTATATTTGCTGGCCGTGTGTGTCTTTTTTGAAGAAATGTCTATTCAAGTCTTTTGCCCATTTTTTTGATCAGGTTATTTTTTATTTATTTTTTTGCTATTGCATTGGATGATGTCCTTATAGATTTTGGATATTAATTCTTTATCAGATATAATTGACAAATACTTTCTCCCATGCCATAAGTTGCCTGTTCACTTTGTTGATTGTTTTGCTATGCAGAAGCTTTTTAATTTGATGCAGTCTCATTTGTCTATTATTGCTTTTGTTGCCTGTTTTTGGCATATAATGGTTCATAATAATCCCTTAAAATCTTTTCATTTTATTGCTTCAGTTGCAATGTTTCCTCTTTGATGTCTGATTTTATTTATTTGAGTCTTCTCTTTTTAAAAAGGTAATCTAGCTAGGGGCTTGTTGATATTGTTTATCTTTTCAAAAAAAACCCAACTCTTAGCTTCGTTGTTATCTTCTTTTAAAAATTATTATGTTTCATTTCAATAGTTTTTGAGGAACAGGTGGTGTTTGATTACATGGATAAGTTCTTTTGTGGTGATTTCTAAGATTTTGTTGCACCCATCACCAGAGCTGTGTACATTGTACCCAATGTGTAGTTTTTTATTCCTTACTCCCCTACCACTCTCCCTGGAGTCCCCATAGTCCACTGTATCATTCTTATGCCTTCGTGTCGTCATAGCTTAGCTCCCACTTATCAGTGAGAACATATGATGTTTGGTTTTCCATTCCTGAGTTACTTCACTTAGAATAACGGTCTACCGTTTCATCCAAGTTGCTGTGAATGCCATTATATCATTCCTTTTTATGGCTGAGTAGTATTCCGTGGTGTATACATACCAAATTTTCTTTATCCACTTGTTGATTGATGGGCATTTGGGCTTGTTCCATATTTTTGCAGTTGTGAATTGTGCTGCTATGAACATGTATGTGCAAGTGTCTTTTTCATATAATGACTTATTTTCCTCTGGGTAGATACCCAGTAGTGGGACTGCTGGATCAAATGGTAGATCTACTTTTAGTTCTTTAAAGAATCTCCACACTGTTTCCCATAGTGGTTGTACTAGTTTACATTCCCATCAGCAGTGTAAAAATGTTCCCTTTTCCCCACATCCAGGCCAACATCTATTATTTTTTATTTTTCGATTAAGGCCATTCTTGCAGGAGTAAGGTGGTATCACATTTGGTTTTGATTTTCATTTCCCTGATCATTAGTGACGTTGAGCATTTTTTCATGTATTTGTCGGCCATTTGTATATCTCCATTTGAGCATTGTCTATTTATGTCCTTAGCCCACTTTTTAATGGGATTTTTTTTTCCTTGCTGATTTCTTTGAGTTTCTTGTAGATTCCGGATATTAGTCCTTTGTTGGATGTATAGATTGTGAAGATTTTCTCCCACTCTGTGGGTTGTCTGTTTACTCTGCTGATTGTTTCTTTTCCTGTACAGAAGCTTTTCAGTTTAAGTTTCATCTATTTATCTTTGTTTTCATTGCATTTGCTTTTGGGTTCTTGGTGATGAAGTCTTTGCCTAAGCTAATATCTAGAAGGATTTTTTTGATGTTATCTTCTAAAATTTTTATGGTTTCAGGTCTTGGATTTAAGTTTTTGATCCATCTTGAGTTGATTTCTGTATAAGGTGAAAGATGAGGATCCAGTTTCATTCTTCTACATGTGGCTTGCCAATTATCCCAGCACCATTTGTGGAATAGAGTGTTCTTTCCCCACTTTGTGTTTTTGTTTGCTTTATTGAAGATCAGTGGCTGTAAGTATTTGGCTTTATTTCTGGGATCTCCATTCTGTTCCATTGGTCTATGTGCCTATTTTTATACCAGTAACATGCTGTTTTGGTGACTATGGCCTTACAGTATAGTTTGAAGTCTGGTAATGTGATGCCTCCGGATTTGTTCTTTTTGCTTAGTCTTGCATTTTTTTGGTTTCATATGAATTTTAGGATTGTTTTTTCTAATTCTGTGAATAATCATGGTGGTATTTTGATGGAAATTGCCTTGAATTTGTAGATTGCTTTTGGCAGTATTGTCATTTTCACGATATTGATTCTATCTATCTATGAGCATGGGATGTTTTCCATTTGTTTGTGTAGTCTATAATTTCTTTCAGCAGTGTTTTGGAGTTTTCCTTGTAGATGTCTTTCACCTCCTTGATTAGTTATATTTCTAAGTATTTTATTTTATTTTTTGCAGCTACTGTAAAATGGGTTGAGTTCTTGATTTGATTCTCAGCTTGGTCACTGTTGGTGTATAGAAAAGCTACTGATTTGTGTAGATTGATTTTGTATCCTGAAACTTTGCTGAATTCATTTATTAGTTCTAGGAGCTTTCTGGAGCAGTCATTAGGGTTTTCTAGGTATACGATCATATCATCAGCAAACAGTGACAGTTTGACTTCCTCTATACCAATTTGGATGCCCTTTATTTCTGATTGCTCTTGCTAGGACTTCCAGTATTATGTTGACTAAAAGTGGTGAGAGTGGGCATCCTTGTCTTGTTCCAGTTCTCAGAGGGAATGCTTTCAACTTTTCCCTGTTTGGTATTATGTTGGCTGTGGGTTTGTCGTAGATGGCTTTATTACATTAAGGTATGTCCCTTCAATGCCGATTTTGCTGAGGGTTTTAATAATAAAGGGATGCTGGATTTTGTCAACTGCTTTTTCTTCATCTATTGAGATGATCATGTGATTTTTGTTTTTAATTCTGTTTATGTGGGGTACCACATTTACTGATGTGTGTATGTTAAACCATCCCTGCATCTCTGGTATAAAACACACTTGATCATGGTGGATTATCTTTTTCATATGGTGTTGGATTCGGTTAGCTAGTATCTGGTTGAGGATTTTTGCTTCTACGTTCATCAGGGATATTGGTCTGTAGTTTTCTTTTTTTGTTGTTATGTTCTTTCCTCGTTTTGGTATTAGGGTGATACTGGCTTCATAGAATGACTTAGGGAGGACTCCCTCTTTCTCTACTTTTTTGAATAGTGTCAATAGGAATGGTACCAATTCTTCTTTGAATGTCTGATAGAATTCAGCTGTGAATCCATCTGGTCCTGGATTTTTTTTGTTGTTGTTGGCAATTTAAAAATTACCATTTCAGTCTCACTGCTTGTTACTGGTCTGTTCAGCATTTATATTTCTTCCTGGTTTAATCTAGGAGGGTTGTATATTTCCAGAAATTTATCCATCTCCTCTAGGTTTTCTACTTTGTGTGCATAATGGTATTCATAGTGGCCTTGAATGAACTCTTGTATTTCTGTGGTATCAGTTGTAATTATCTCCTGTTTCTTTTCTAATTGAGCTTATTTGGATCTTCCCTATTCTTTTCTTGGTTAATCTCGCTAATGGTATATCAATTTTATCTATCTTTTCAAGGAAACAGCTTTTTGTTTCATTTATCTTTTGTATTTTTTTTCTTTGTTTGTTTCAATTTCATTTAGTTCAGCTCTGATCTTGGTTACTTCTTTTCTTGTGCCGGGTTTGGGTTGGTTTGTTCTTCTTTCTCTAGTTCTTTGAGGTGTGGTCTTAGATCGTCTCTTTGTGCTCATTCAGAGCTTTTGATGTAGGCATTTAATACTATGAACTTTCCTCTTAGCACTGCTTTTGCTGTATCCCCTTTTGCTGTAACAGATTAACAGCAGATTTCTCAGCAGAAACCTTACAAGCTAGAAGGGATTGGTGTCCTATCTTTAGCCTCCTTAAACAAAACAATTATCAGCCAAAAATTTTGTTTCCAGTGAAACTAAGTTTCATAAGTGAAACTCCCTATGGGAGAAATTGTGGGCAAAGGGGATCTTTCTTAGTACTGTGCTGTGGTAGCTTAGGGGAAGTGTAAATCTGATAGAGGGAAACTACTCATTTTATCCTTTTAAATGCAGCTTTTCTCAGACATTTTGCACCATTGGTGTGCTGCAACCTTTTTCTTGGGTTCCCTAAATCTCACAAAGGCATTCTTCTTCATGAATAGTTGCTTAATCAGTGTTTTTTGGGGGGTAATGGCCAAGGCTGGAGACCTCCTATTCTGCCATGCTGCTGATGTCAACTTCTTTCTGGGTTTTATACCCCTATGTCTTAACAATATCTATATACTGCTATTTCTTGATTTATCAGTTTTATGTATTATCATCTGATTTCCTAAAATAAAAGATATGGCTTCAGTCCTCTTACAATCTCTCCCCTCTTTTTTTCCCCTATCTGTTATCAACTAAGTTTAGTTTTATCATATTTTGAGAAACTAAATCAGTACTCAGTATTTATGATTATTATGATTATGTAACCTTTGCTTATGGCTGAGTCAAGTGGATTATTATTGTTTTCTCATGCCTTTGGTGTTGTATGTAAAAATTCTATGTCAAATTCAAATTCCTTATATTTTCTTCTAGAATTTTTATAAGTGTCAACTTCTACATTTAAGTCTATGATCCATTTTGGGTTAAATTTTGTGAAAAGTGTAAGATTTATGACTTGATTCAGCTTTTTACCATATGGACTTCCAATTGCTGCAGTGCCATTTGTTAAAAAGATGTCCTTTCTCTCTTGAATTGCCTTTGCTCCTCTGTCAAATATCAGTTGCCTACATTTGTGAGAGTCTATTTCTAGCTCTTTATTTTGTTCCATTGGTCTATGTGTCTATTCTTTTTCCAACTCCACAATGTCTTGATTACTGTAGCTTTATAGTAAGTTTTGAAGTCAGGTAGTGCTGGTCCTCCTACTTTGTTCTTCTTCAACACTGCACTGGCTGTTCTGGGCCTTTTGACTTTCAATATAAACTTTAGAATCAGTTTTTGCTATCTAGAAAATAACTTACTGGGATTTTTGGTTAGGCTTACATTAAACCCTTTTCCCATTTGCCCTGAGAATACTTTCCGGCAGTGCTTGCAGCTGTCGCATTTACCCCGAGATACTTTTGCCACGAAATATCTCCCTTTTATTATTATTTTCGCATTGCTTTAGTATATCAACTTTAGAAACAAAAGACATCATTCTATTTATAGCATTCTGTTTTTGGTAGTGATATTTCCACTTAGAAAATATAGTAATTCTCGGTCACTGAAAATGTAAAATTCTAGAAAATGTAGCATTCCTATATGTGATATTAACATCATTCTCCAACAGTTGTTGACCAAAGACTCATTTGACGAATCCAGTTTTTCCAAAATAGATGATTCTGATGATTCAGACAATTCTGATGTTAGTTTTGTTTAGAAATAACTCCAAGAACAGTTTTTATATTTTCACATTGAAAATCAATCAGATTTGCTTCATCCTCAAAGAGTGTGTTTATGTAAAATTAAATGAGTGCTGGTAGTGAGCTGTACTTTTTTATTTTCTAAATGGAAAAGGGTTAAATCTATAGATTAAGCTGGAGAAGAACTGATATCTTAACAATATTGGGTATTGCCATGCATGAACACAGAATATCATTCTACTTACTCACGTCTACTTTCTTTTGTGAGAGTTTTATAGTTTATTGCATATAGATCCTGTGCATATTTTATCAGATATTATCTAAGTATTTATTTTTTGGTGCTATTGTAAATGGTATTGTTCAAATTTCAAATTCTGACTCTTTACTGTAGTTATAGGAAAGCAATTGATTTCTGCATATTAACCTTGTATTCTTCAATATTTTTATAATTACTTACAAGTTCCAGAAATTAATTATTTGGGATTGTCTGTATAGATAATCATGTCATCTATATAAATAAAGACAGTTCTTTCTCCCTTTTCTCTCTCTCTCTTTCTCTCTTTCTTACAGGATCTCACTCTGTCACCCAGGCTGGAGTGTAGTAGTAGGATCATAGCTCAACTCCTGGGCTCAAGTCATCCTCCTGCCTCAGTCTCCTGAGTAGCTGGGACTATAGGCATGGGCTACCTCACTCAGCTACTTTAATTTTTTTTTTTTTTTATAGATGGGTTCCAGCTTTGTTGCCCAGGCTGATCTTGAACTCCTGGCCTCAAGCAATCCTGCAGTTTTGGCCTTCTAAAGCGCGAGGATTACAGTTGTGAACCACTGTGCCCAGCCCAGTATTTTTTCTTTCTTCCCAGTTTGTATTTATATTTTATTTCCTCTTCTTGCCTTATTGCAATAAGTAGGATTTCCTATATGATGCTGAATAGGGGTTGTGACAGGGAATATCCTTGCCTTGTTCCCAATCTTAGGAGATAAGTATCAAGCTTCTTAGTTTAAACATGTTAGCTGTAGGGCTTTTTAATTTTAATTTTTAATTTAATTTTTTTTTAAATTTTTGATTGTTGTGGGTTCATAGTAGGTGTATATATTTATGGGGTACATGAGATATTTGGATACAGGCATACAATGCATAATAATCATATCAGGGTAAATGGGGTATCCATCACCTCAAGCATTTATCATTTGTGTTGCAAACATTCCAGTTATACTCTTTTAGTTATCTTTAAATGTTATTGACTATAGTTACCCTTTTATTGATATCAAATACTAGATCTTATTCATTCTTTTTATTGTTGTACCCTTTAATCATCCCCACTTACCCTCATTGCCACCATTAACTTTTCACGCCTCTGATAACCATCCTTCCACTATCTATCTCCATAAGTTCAACTGTTTTCCTATTCAGCATCCACAAGTAAGTGAGAACATGTGAATTTTGTCTTTCTGTGCCTGGCTTATTTCACTTAACATAATGACCTAAGGTTCCATCCATGTTGTTGCAAATGGCAGAACCTCCTTCTTTTCGTGGCTGAGTAGTACTCCATTGTGTATATGTACCACATTTTTCTTTATCCATTCATCTGTTTTTGGACACTTAGGTTGTTTCCAAATCTTGGCTATTGTGAATAGTGTTGCAATAAACATGGGAGTGCAGATGTCTCTTCAATATACTAATTTCCTTTCTTTTGGGGTCCCTAGCAGTGGGATTCCTGGATCATATGGTAGCTCTATTTTCAGTTTTTTGAAGAGCCTCCAAACTGTTTTCCATAGTGGTTGTACTAATTTACATTCCGACCAACAGTGGACAAGGGTTCCCTTTTCTCCACATCCTCCCCGACATTTGTTATTGGCTGTCTTTGGATAAAAGCCATTTTTACTGGGGTGAGATGGTATCTCACTGTAGTTTTGATTTGCACTTCTCTAATGATCAGTGATGTTGAGCACCTTTTCCTATATCAGTTAGCCATTTGTATGTCTTCTTTTGAGGTCTATTCAGATTTTTTGCCAATTTTTGAATCAGATTATTATTTTTTCCCTATGGAATTGTTTGAGTTCCTTGAATATTCTAGTTATTAATCCGTTGTTAGACAGGTAGTTTTCAAGTATTTTTTTCCCCAATCTGTGGGTTATCTCTTCACTTTATTGATTGTTTCCTTTGTTGTGCAGAAGCTTTTTAACTTGATGTGATCCTATGTGTCCATTTTTTGCTTTGGTTGCTTGTGCTTGCAGGGTATCTCAAGAAATCTTTAGCCAGTCCAATGTCCTAGAGAATTTCCCCAATGTTTTCTTATAGTGGTTTCATAGTTTGAGGTATTAGATTTAAGTCTTTAATCCATTTTGATTTGATTTTTCTATATAGCAAGAGATAGGGGTCTAGTTTCATTCTTGTACATATAGATATCCAGTTTTCCCAGCAACATTTATTGAAGAGACTGTCCTTTCCCTAATGTATGTTTTTGGCACCTTTGTTAAAAATGGGTTTATTGCAGTTCTTTGGATTTGTTTCTGGGTTCTCTATTCTGTTTCATTGATCTGTGTCAGCTTTTATGCCAGTACTATGCTGTTTTCATTAATATATCTCTGTAGTATAATTTGAAGTCATGTAATGTGAGTGTTTCAGTTCTGCTCTTTTTGCTCAGGATAGCTTTAGCTATTCTGGGTCTTTTGTAGTTTCACATAAATTTTAGCATTGCTTTTTTCTATTTCTGTAAAGAATGCCATTGGTATTTTGATAGGGATTGAATTGAATCTGTAAATTGCTTTGGGTAGTATGAACATTTTAATAATATTTATTCTTCTAATCCATGACCATGGAATATCCTTCCGCTTTTTGTGTGTCCTCTTTGATTTCTTTCACCATGTTTTAAAGTTTTCATTGTAGAGCTCTTTCACATCTTTGTTAAGTTGATTACTAGTTATTTAATTTTACTTGTAGCTATTGTAAAGGGGGTTACTTTTTGATTTCTTTTTCAGATTCTTCAATGTTGGCATATTGAAATGCTACTGATTTTTGTATGTTGATTTTGTATCCTGCAACTTTACTGAATTTGTTTATCACTTCTAACAGTTTTTTTGTTGGAGTCTTTAGGTTTTTCCAAACATAAGATCATACAAACAAGGATAATTTGACTTCCTTTCCAATTTGGATGCTCTCTATTTCTTTCTCTTGTCTGATTGCTCTAGCCAGGACTTCCAGCTATAAATTTTTAATAGATGTTCTTTATCAACTTGAGGGAGTTCTCTTCTATTTATAGTCTTCTGAGACATTTTTTACCTTTAAATCACAAGCGGATGTTGGATTTTATCAAATTCTTCTTGTGCATCTTTTAATACGATCATATGATTCTTCTTTAGCTTATTGATGTTGTGTATTACATCAATTGGTATGTGAATGTTGACCATCCTTGCATGCCTAGAATACATTCCACTTGGTTTTGGTGAATAATTATTTTAAATTTATTTTATTTTTAAATTGATACACAATATTTGTACATATATTTATGGGGTACATGCAATATTTTGTTATATGCATAGACTGTGTGCATATACTTGATGCATGATCAGGTCAGGGTATTCGGGGGTCTCCATCATCTTGAGTATTTATCATTTCCATATGTTGAGAAAATTTCAAGTCCTCTCATCCAGCTATTTTGGAATAATTGTTTTTATACATTGTTCAATTGGATTTGCAAACATTTTTGAGGATTTTTTGCATCTATGTTCGTGAGAGATATGTGTCTGTAAGTTTTCTTTCTTGTAATGTATTTCTCTAGTTGTTTTGGTATTAAGGCAATGCTGGCCTCAGATAATGAGTTAGGAGGTATTCCCTCTGCTTCTATTTTCTGAAAGAAATTGTGAAGAATTGGTATCATTTCTTCCTTAAATGTTTGGTAGGATTTGCTAGTGAAGCCATCTGAACCTAATGTTTTCTGTTTTAAAAGGTTACTAATTATTGACTCAATTTCTGTAATAGAGACAGGTCTATTAAGATATTATTTTTCTCTTTGCATGAGTTTTGGTGATTGTTTCTTTCCAGGACTTGATCCATTTTATCTAGATTATCAAATTTGTGGGCATAGAGTTGTTCATAATATTCCTTTATTATTGTTTTAATGTCCATAGGATCAGTAGTGGGATTCCTCTTTCATTTATTATATTAATAATTTGTATATTCTTTCTTTTTTTCTTGTTGAGCCTGGCTGGAGTTTTATAATTTTATCAATCTGTTACAATAATCAGCCTTGGCTTTTATTGTTTTTTTAAAATTTTATTTATTTCTTCTTTAATTTTTATTATTTCATTTCTTCTTCTTACTTTTGACTTAAATTGTTCCTTCTCTAGTCTTACATCAGATTAGAAACTTCTAATATATGCATTTAATGTTAAATTAACCTCTAAGCACTACTTTCCTTGCATCTCAAAAATTTTGGTGAGTTATATTTTCATTTTCTTTTAGTACAAAGTATTTGTAAATTTCTCTTGCCACCTCTTATTTGAACCATGGGTTATTTATTAGTGTGCTATTTAATTTCCAAATACTTTGGACTTTTCTAGCCATTTTTCTTTTATTGATTTCTAGTTTAACTCCCATGTTGACTGTGAACATACTTTGTATGATTTCTATTTTTTTAACTCTGTTAAGATATGTTTTATGGCCCAGAATAGGGTTGATATTGGTGAATGTCCTACATAAGCTTGAGTGGAATGTGTAGTCTGCTTTTGATGAATAAAATATTCTATAGATGTCAATTAGATCAAGTTGATTGATGGTTGTTCAGGTCAACTATATCTGTATGAATTTTTTGCCTGCTTTATCTAATAATTGCTAAAAGAGGGGTGTTGAAGTCTCCAATTATAATAGTGGATATGCCTATGTTTCCTGGCAGTTCTATCAGTTTTGTCTCATGTATTTTTATGCTCTGTTGTTATGTGCATATACATTAAAGATTATGTCCCCTTGGTGAATTAATCCCTTCATTATTATGTAGTACTCCTGTTTATCTCTGATAATTTTCCTTGTTCAAAGTATGCTTTGTCTGAAATTAATATAGCTAACATCAGATTTATTTTGATTAGTGTTAGCATATCTTTCTTCATCATTTTACTCTTAGCCCAGCTGTGTCTTTATGTTTAAAGTGAGTTTCTTGTAGGAAACATGTATAATATTTTAGTCTTGTTATTTTATCTAATGTAATAATCTTTGTCTTTTAATTGGTGTATTAGGCTATTCACATTTAAAGTGGTTATTGATATAGTTGGATTAATAACTACCATATTTTAACTGCTTTCTATTCATTGCACTGGGCATTTCTTTCTTTTTTTATGCCCTTCCCCCTTTCTGTTTTCTTTGGTTTGAGTATTTTATATGATTCTGCTTTTTCTTCTCTCTTACAATACTTCTGATTCTTAAAAGTATTTCTTTTTATAATTTTTCTATACTATAATCAGCTAATAAGTTGGTGCCTTTGTAAAATTAAAAAGCACTTCTCTAATACCTCACTTAAAAAGAAAAATCATATGTTTTATTTGAGGATTATTTATTCCTTATTCTATGCTCTTCTTTTAGTGTAGATCCATGTTTCTGAACTATATTTTTCTTCTCCTTGAAGAACATCTTTTAATATTTATTCTAGGGTAGGTCTGTGGATGATGAATTCTCTCCATTTTTGCTTGTCTGAGAAAATAGTTCTTCTTTACTTTCGAAAGATAATTTCCCTAGATATAGAATTCTAGGTTGATGGCTTTTGTCTTTCAATACTCAATACTTTTAATATTTTACTCCATTCCCCTCTTGCTTGCATGATTTCTGATGAGAAGTATATTATAATTCTTATCCTCTTTCTCTATAAGTAAAAGGAAGCCCCCCCACTCTCCCACCCCCCACCACCAGCTTCTTTCAAGATTTTCTCTTTGGCTTTGGTATTTGTAGTTTTTCTTTTAAATATATTTTTTAAATATATTTTATATATGGCAGAAACTTTACACACCCCTATGGATGTTACACTCCGACTGTTTATGATAAAGGCTAAAACTACAAGGGAAAGCCATACAATGCTTTGTGGAAATTTCACAGATTAAAGTAACTAAAATGGAGGCACTAAAGGTGTACTCATTCATAAATGTTTTCAGGTATTGTATAGGAAGGAGAAAGGTAAATTAAATTAAGAGTTAGAGCTTTTACTCTTTCCTGAGTAAGTGGCAGAAATGATGTTTTGGTAGGACTGAATACCAGAACAATGTTAAGTCTGAGTACATTATTCTCTTTATTTGAATGACTGAGTACTAGTTGACTTCCCTGTTGACCTCAGAACAAGCCAGGCAGCATAATAAAGCCCCCACATGCTGCTATGAACTCAAATAATCAATTCACAATCAAAGAGAAGTGACACTTATCAGAATGCATTTATTTTAGACAATAGAGACAATGAGCAAGCCCAGGTGTTGAGTCACTGGAAAAAATGAGGACACATAAACTAACAAAAATCCAAAGCTGTTTTCATTCCTCAATGTTATCCTTATACCTTAAAAAGTAGAATTATTGTGGAAGCAGCCAAGATGGCCGAACAGGAACAGCTCCGGTCTACAGCTCCCAGGGTGAGCGACGCAGAAGACGGGTGATTTCTGCATTTCCATCTGAGGTACCGGGTTCATCTCACTATGGAGTGCCAGACAGTGGGCACAGGACAGTGGGTGCAGCGCACCGTGTGCGAGCCGAAGCAGGGCAAGGCATTGCCTCACTCGGGAAGCGCAAGGGGTCGGGGAGTTCCCTTTCCTAGTCAAAGAAATGGGTGACAGACGGCACCTGGAAAATCGGGTCACTCCCACCCCAATACTGCGCTTTTCCGATGGGCTTAAAAAATGGCGCACCAGGAGATTATATCCCGCACATGGCTCAGAGGGTCCTATACCCACGGATTCTCGCTCATTGCTAGCACAGCAGTCTGAGATCAAACTGCAAGGCGGCAGCGAGGCTGGGGGAGGGGCGCCCGCCATTGCCCAGGCTTGCTTAGGTAAACAAAGCAGCCGGGAAGCTTGAACTGGGTGGAGCCCACCACAGCTCAAGGAGGCCTGCCTGCCTGCCTCTGTAGGCTCCACCTCTGGGGGCAGGGCACAGACAAACAAAAAGACAGCAGTAACCTCTGCAGACTTAAATGTCCCTGTCTGACAGCTTTGAAGAGAGCAGTGGTTCTCCCAGCACGCAGCTGGAGATCTGAGAATGGGCAGACTGCCTCCTCAAGTGGGTCTCTGACCCCTGACCCCCGAGCAGCCTAACTGGGAGGCAACCCCCAGTAGGGGCAGACTGACACCTCACACTGCCGGGTACTCCTCTGAGACAAAACTTCCAGAGGAACGATCAGACAGCAGCATTCACGGTTCATGAAAATCCACTGTTCTGCAGCCACCGCTGCTGTTACCCAGGCAAACAGGGTCTGGAGTGGACCTCTAGCAAACTCCAACAGACCTGCAGCTGAGGGTCCTGTCTGTTAGAAGGAAAACTAACAAACAGAAAGGACATTCACATCAAAAACCCATCTGTACATCACCATCATCAAAGACCAAAAGTAGATAAAACCACAAAGATGGGGAAAAAACAGAGCAGAAAAACTGGCAAGTCTAAAAAGCAGAGAGCCTCTCCTCCTCCAAAGGAACACAGTTCCTCACCAGCAACAGAACAAAGCTGGATGTAGAATGACTTTGATGAGTTGAGAGAAGAAGGCTTCAGACGATCAAACTACTCCGAGCTACAGGAGGAAATTCAAACCAAAGGCAAAGAAGTTGAAAACTTTGAAAAAAATTTAGACGAATGTATAACTAGAATAACCAATACAGAGAAGTGCTTAAAGGAGCTGATGGAGCTGAAAGCCAAGGCTCGAGAACTACGTGAAGAATGCAGAAGCCTCAGGAGCCGATGCGATCAACTGGAAGAAAGGGTATCAGTGATGGAAGATGAAATGAATGAAATGAAGCGAGAAGGGAAGTTTGGAGAAAAAAGAATAAAAAGAAACGAACAAAGCCTCCAAGAAATATGGGACTATGTGAAAAGACCAAATCTATGTCTGATTGGTGTACCTGAAAGTGACGGGGAGAATGGAACCAAGTTGGAAAACACTCTCCGGGATATTATCCAGGAGAACTTCCCCAATCTAGCAAGGCAGGCCAACATTCAGATTCAGGAAATACAGAGAACGCCACAAAGATACTCCTCGAGAAGAGCAACTCCAAGACACATAATTGTCAGATTCACCAAAGTTGAAATGAAGGAAAAAATGTTAAGGGCAGCCAGAGAGAAAGGTCGGGTTACCCACAAAGGGAAGCCCATCAGACTAACAGTGAATCTCTCAGCAGAAACTCTACAAGCCAGAAGAGAGGGGGGGCCAATATTCAACATTCTTAAAGAAAAGAATTTTCAACCCAGAATTTCATATCCAGCCAAACTAAGCTTCATAAGTGAAGGCAAAATAAAATACTTTACAGACAAGCAAATGCTGAGAGATTTTGTCACCACCAGGCCTGCCCTAAAAGAGCTCCTGAAGGAAGCACTAAACATGGAAATGAACAACCAGTACCAGCCACTGCAAAATCATGCTAAATTTTAAAGACCATTGAGGCTAGGAAGAAACTGCATCAACTAATGAGCAAAATAACCAGCTAACATCAAAATGACAGGATCAAATTCACACATAACAATATTAACTTTAAATGTAAATGGACTAAATGCTCCAATTAAAAGACACAGACTGGTAAATTGGATAAAGAGTCAAGACCCATCAGTGTGCTGTATTCAGGAAACCCATCTCACGTGCAGAGACACACATAGGCTCAAAATAAAAGGATGGAGGAAGATCTACCAAGCAAATGGAAAACAAAAAAAGGCATGGGTTGCAATCCTAGTCTCTGATAAAACAGACTTTAAACCAACAGAGATCAAAAGAGACAAAGAAGGCCATTACATAATGATAAAGGGATCAATTCAACAAGAAGAGTTAACTATCCTAAATATATATGCACCCAATACAGGAGCACCCAGTTTCATAAAGCAAGTCCTGAGTGACCTACAAAGAGACTTAGACTCCCACACAATAATAATGGGAGACTTTAACACCCCACTGTCAACATTAGACAGATCAACGAGACAGAAAGTTAACAAGGATACCCAGGAATTGAACTCAGCTCTGCACCAAGCGGACCTAATACACATCTACAGAACTCTCCACCCCAAATCAACAGAATATACATTTTTTTCAGCACCGCACCACACTTATTCCAAAATTGACCACATAGTTGGAAGTAAAGCTCTCCTCAGCAAATGTAAAAGAACAGAAATTATAACAAACTGTCTCTCAGACCACAGTGCAATCAAACTAGAACTCAGGATTAAGAAACTCACTCAAAACCACTCAACTACATGGAAACTGAACAACCTGCTCCTGAATGACTACTGGGTACATAATAAAATGAAGGCAGAAAGAAAGATGTTCTTGGAAACCAACGAGAACAAAGACACAACATACCAGAATCTCTGGGACACATTCAAAGCAGTGTGTAGAGGGAAATTTATAGCACTAAATGCCCACAAAAGAAAGCAGGAAAGTTCCAAAATTGACACCCTAACATCACAATTAAAAGAACTAGAAAAGCAAGAGCAAACACATTCAAAAGCTAGCAGAAGGCAAGATAACTAAAATCACAGCAAAACTGAAGGAAATAGAGACACAAAAAACCCTTCAAAAAATTAATGAATCCAGGAGCTGGTTTTTTGAAAGGATCAACAAAATTGATAGACCGCTAGCAAGACTAATAAAGAAGAAAAGAGAGAAGAATCAGATAGACACAATAAAAAATGATAAAGGGGATATCACCACTGATCCCACAGAAATACAGACTACCATCAGAGAATACTACAAACACCTCTATGCAAATAAACTAGAAAATCTAGAAGAAATGGATAAATTCCTGGACACATACACCCTCCCAAGACTAAACCAGGAAGAAGTTGAATCTCTGAATAGACCAATAACAGGATCTGAAATTGTGGCAATAATCAACAGCTTACCAACCAAAAAGAGTCCAGGACCAGAAGGATTCACAGCCGAATTCTACCAGAGGTACAAGGAGGAATTGGTACCATTCCTTCTGAAACTATTCCAATCAATAGAAAAAGAGGGAATCCTCCCTAACTCATTTTATGAGGCCAGCATCATCCTGATACCAAAGCCTGGCAGAGACAAAACCAAAAAAGAGAATTTTAGACCAATATCCTTGATGAACATTGATGCAAAAATCCTCAATAAAATACTGGCAAACCGAATCCAGCAGCACATCAAAAAGCTTATCAACCATGATCAAGTGGGCTTCATCCCTGGGATGCAAGGCTGGTTCAATATACACAAATCAATAAATGTAATCCAGCATATAAATAGAACCAAAGACAAAAACCACATGATTATCTCAATAGATGCAGAAAAGGCCTTTGACAAAATTCAACAACGCTTCATGCTAAAAACTCTCAATAAATTAGGTATTGATGGGATGTATCTCAAAATAATAAGAGCTATCTATGACAAACCCACAGCCAATATCATACTGAATGGGCAAAAACTGGAAGCATTCCCTTTGAAAACTGGCACAAGACAGGGATGCCCTCTCTCACCGCTCCTATTCAACATAGTGTTGGAAGTTCTGGCCAGGGCAATTAGGCAGGAGAAGGAAATAAAGGGTATTCAATTAGGAAAAGAGGAAGTCAAATTGTCCCTGTTTGTAGATGACATGACTGTAAATTTAGAAAACCCCACTGTCTCAGCCCAAAATCTCCTTAAGCTGATAAGCAACTTCAGCAAAGTCTCAGGATACAAAATCAATGCACAAAAACACAAGCATTCTTATACACCAATAACAGACAAACAGAGAGCCAAATCATGCGTGAACTCCCATTCACAATTGCTTCAAAGAGAATAAAATACCTAGGAATCCAACTTACAAGGGACGTGAAGGACCTCTTCAAGGAGAACTACAAACCACTTCTCAATGAAATAAAAGAGGATACAAACAAATGGAAGAACATTCCATGCTCATGAGTAGGAAGAATCAATATTGTGAAAATGGCCATACTTCCCAAGGTAATTTATAGATTCAATGCCATCTCCATCAAGCTACCAATGACTTTCTTCACAGAATTGGAAAACACTACTTTAAAGTTCATATGGAACCAAAAAAGAGCCTGCATCACCAAGTCAATCCTAAGCCAAAAGAGCAAAGCTGGAGGCATCACGCTACCTGACTTCAAACTATACTACAAGGCTACAGTAACCAAAACAGCATGGTACTGGTACCAAAACAGAGATATAGATCAATGGAACAGAACAGAGCCCTCAGAAATAATGCCACATATCTACAACTATCTAATCTTTGACAAACCTGAGAAATATAAGCAATGGGGAAAGGATTCCCTATTTAATAAATGGTGCTGGGAAAACTGGCTAGCCATATGTAGAAAGCTGAAACTGGATCCCTTCCTTACACCTTATACAAAAATTAATTCAAGATAGATTAAAGACTTAAATGTTAGACCTAAAACCATAAAAACCCTAGAAGAAAACCTAGGCATTACCATTCAGGACATAGGCATGGGCGAGGACTTCATGTCTAAAACACCAAAAGCAATGGCAACAAAAGCCAAAATTGACAAATGGGATCTAATTAAACTCAAGAGCTTATGCACAGCAAAAGAAACTACCATCAGAGTGAACAGGCAACCTACAAAATGGGAGAAAATTTTCACAACCTACTCATCTGACAAAGGGCTAATATCCAGAATCTACAGTGAACTCAAACAAATTTACAAGAAAAAAACAAACAATCCCATCAAAAAGTGGGCAAAGGACATGAACAGACACTTCTCAAAAGAAGACATTTATGCAGCCAAAAAACACATGAAAAAATGCTCACCATCACTGGCCATCAAAGAAATGCAAATCAAAGCCACAATGAGATACCATCTCACACCAGTTAGAATGGCAATCATTAAAAAGTCAGGAAACAGCAGGTGCTGGAGAGGATGTGGAGAAATAGGAACACTTTTACACTGTTGGTGGGACTGTAAACTAGTTCAACCATTGTGGAAGTCAGTGTGGCGATTCCTCAGGGATCTAGAACTAGAAATACCATTTGACCCAGCCATCCCGTTACTGGATATATACCCAAAGGACTACAAATCATGCTGCTATAAAGATACATGCACACGTATGTTTATTGCGGCACTATTCACAATAGCAAAGACTTGGAACCAACCCAAATGTCCAACAATGATAGATTGGATTAAGAAAATGTGGCACATATACACCGTGGAATACTATGCAGCCATAAAAAATGATGAGTTCATGTCCTTTGTAGGGACATGGATGAAATTGGAAATCATCATTCTCAGTAAACTATCACAAGAACAAAAAACCAAACACCGCATATTCTCACTCATAGGTGGGAATTGAACAATGAGAACACATGGACACAGGAAGGGGAACGTCACACTCTGGGGACTGTTGTGGGGTGGGGGAGTGGGGAGGGATAGCATTAGGAGATATATCTAATGCTAAATGATGAGTTAATGGGTGCAGCACACCAGCATGGCACATGTATATGTAGGTAACTAACCTGCATATTGTGCACATGTACCCTAAAACTTAAAGTATAATAATAATAAAATAAAATTTAAAAAAAGAAAGAAAGAAAAAAATAAAAAATTAAAAAAAAAGTGTTAGTTTCTCTGAAAAAAAAAAAGTAGAATTCTCTTTTCTTCCATAGTTTTTATATTGTACTTTTATTACTGTGCAATCACAAACTTGTCTTTCATAAGATTCAGTATTAATGAAACTATTCTAGTCACTATTGAGTTCTATTTGTCTCCAGGGCAATAATATAAGACAACGGAGGGTTATTAACATGGAATAAGATCAAAAGGACACTAGTCCAGCTTAGCGGACAGCTGCTTAAAAGAAAACCTTGGTAGACATCATGCCTTGCCTTGTTGTCACACCCAGAGACCAGGTTCTTGACTTTACTGGCATTATCAATATTCTATTTATTTTCATTAAGCAGTGACATGGTGAGTATTTGGATACTGTCTGATATGGTTTGGCTCTGTGTTCCCACCCAAATCTCACCTTGAATTATAATAATCCCCACTTGTCAAGGGAGGGACCAAGTAAAGATAATTGAATCATGGGGGCAGTTTCCCCCATGCTGTTCTTTTGATAGTGAGTTCTCATGAGATCTGACATATTTATAAAGGGCCTTCTCCCCACCTTTGCTCTGTACTTCTTGCTGCCGCCATGTGAAGAAGGACGTGTTTGCTTCCCCTTCCACCATGACTGTAAGTTTCCTGAGGCCTCCGCAGTGCTGCAGAACTGTGAGTCAATTAAATCTCTTTCCTTTATAAATGACTCCGTCTTGAATATATCTTCATAGCAGTGTGAGAATGGCCCAACACCACGTGTAAGCTGCCAAGGCTTGGGGCTTGCACCCAGTCTGTGTTACCAAGGTGAATAACAAAAGAAAGACTGCTACCATGGAAACCTACCTGATGGCCTTTGTGGTGAGCTCCTTGCTACTTGAATACTAGCAAATGCCACACAATAAAGGGCTGATCAATGTTAGGCATAAAGCTTCTATACAAGAGCACTGATTATTAACTTTAATGACTGCCTTGAACATTGCAATCCGAGGCAGCATTATTCTTGTCCAAACTCATTTTTAGATAAGCACAGGGGAACTTGTTTTAAGATACACTTTGGTTTGCAAAGCAAGAGTCAACTTATGGCCATCTCCCAATATTTGTCTTTTATAAAAACAAGCTACACAGTTAGTTTAAAGATACATGAACTTAAACTATTAACTTGCAGTGAGCTGAGATTGTGCCACTGCACTCTAGCCTGGGTGACAGAGTGAGACTCCGTCTCAAAAAAAAAGAAATAAATAAAATAAAAATAAAAAATAAATAAACTATTAAAAAGTGAACTAAGAAGCTGGATGATTGCCAGCTACATCTCAATAGTTTGTCCTCACCTCATTTGTATGTGTCAGACATTTCTTCTTCTCCATGATGCCTTCTTCATGGAAAATTCATTCAAAGGCTTACAGTATACAATTTAAAAAATATAGCTCTATTTTCTTTGTGTGGCTATTTTAAAGAATTTATTCGGTCAAGTCAAGCAATATCCCTATTAACTCAATATGCTATAAAAATCAAGACTTTCCTTAATTTAGTAATTTTTAGAAGTATACATGGTCAAAATTTTAATTAACAAAAATAATTTAAAAGGTCTTTGAAAGCAATGGTTAGGGAAGGCATATCACTAGTAGTTTTTAATTTTTTCTTTTGAAAAGGGACTTACACCCTCTTCTGATGTCTGTCAGGGGTTATCTCTAATGCTAGATTACACTGGAAATTCTGGCTGGTAACTTATTCTTTTCTACCTGTGTGCAACTGGGTAAATAGCCTCTTGCCTCTTTCCAGTTGTGTTCTAGAAACCATCATTCAAGAGTGGAGCGCCAAATGCGGACAAAGAAAACGGGAGAATTGCAAAGCTAATATTTCTGAAAGATTTATGTTTAACTTTGATAAAAACTTGTCCAGAAATACAAACAAGTATGTTTTGACAAACATTAATTACTCCAGTTCTCAATTATTTTTAAAAGTGCAGAAATTCATCTCTGAAAAATTTCCACTGCCAATGTGTTGGAGAGACATGCTCATTGGTACCCAGTCCTAGTTCTCAGCATCTTCAACCCTCATAGATCCATGTTTCTGAAAGTATGCACCACTCATTCACTGATTTATTCCTTTAAAATTTATTGAGCCCCTCTTAGGCAGCAGGCATCATGCCAGACATGGGGGCTCATCTGGTGAATGTCACAGTGCTTGCCCATAAGATTCTAGCCCGGTGGTGGTGCAGGGTGGATGTTTCACAGCAGTGTCAGAAATGCTATGATGGGGTGAATGGAGGGTGCCACTTGAAAGGGGCACCTGACACTGACTCAGAATGTCAGGGAAAGCTTCTGGAGGATGTGACATCTGATCTCAGACTCAAGGTTAGATTGGGAATGGCAGTGAGACCTGGAAGGAAATTATCTAGGCAAAGAGAAGAACACTGCAAATCCCAGAGGTGAGTTCGTGGAACTACAAACAGTTTAGCAGAGCTGATGTGTGGCGTTCTGGGAAGAGGCAGAGCTTACTGTTGAAGAGTTTTGTGTGTCATAAATTACACGACTATGCAGCATCATACTGTGGTTTTCAAATTCAACCAGACCCTCTCAGTGGCTTGAAATCCCTCTGCTACTCATTTCTCTCTTTAAGCATATGGGTATTTCATAACTTCAAACTTCCATCTTTAGCCAAAAAGTAGAAACAAACCAAATGTCCATCAATTGATAACACCTGTAACGGGCTCTGTTTGACACCTTCAGTAGCCCAGCTATGTGTGCTGCTATTCCAGCCATGCTGTTCCTGTAATGCTTCTGGTCATATACTGCTGGTAGACTTAGATGATTGTGGCACCCACACAATGCCCTTCTATGACAGTTACACCTGCCCTATGTCATGCTATTTCTCGACTCTGCTAGCTGAGACTTGGAAGAGTATTCCTAAGGACTGTGAGAAGAAGAGATTACAGCTTCATTATCACAGCAGAGAAGAAATTGTACATGATGCCAAGGAGAAGTTGTACTGCTCTGTCCTGGATGTCAAACAGGAACTACCATTGCTTACCATCTACCCTGGAGAAGACCACTAAGCTCCCTCACAGTCAGTTGATCACCTCTGTCAAGGAGAGAGTCATAGACCCAGAAGTTATTTTCAGCCATCCTCCTCAGGTATGAAAGCAGTGGCACTCAAGATAGCACTTCCATGCCACCCATGAGATGTGATGCTTATATTAGAAAAGATCTATATGCCAACACAACACGTCCCATCTGGTCTGGTAGTACTACCATGTGTCCTGCTATTACTGGCTTTAGAACACAGACAGATGTCACAGCCTTGGAAAAAAAAACACAATAAAAATTAAGATTGCCCTTCTTCTGAGTGCACATACTGTGGCTAGCGACTGTCTTAACCTTCCAGCAGACGTGGAATAGCAAGCAAGAGTCTGATGAGTTTGACCTGCCCATTGCCCACTGCAATTTTAGAGACAGTCTTGCTCTGTTGCCCAGGGTGGAGTGCAGTGGCACAAGCATAGTATACTACAGCCTCAAATTCCTGGGCTCAAGCAATCCTCCCACCTCAGCCCCCTGATTAGCTGGGACTATTAGCTTGCTATGTTGTCCAGGCTGGGTTTTGAACTCCTGGGCCCAGGTAAGCCTCCTGACTAGGGTTACAGACATGAGCCACCACACCTGGCTACTTTTAAATGGATAGCATCTTATATTAGACTTATCTACTTGGAAGATGCCTTTTTAAAAAGATACCTGTCTTTGTCTGATAGGCAAATAGCACTATTTCACCTTGTATTCATATTAACTATTTCTTTATAATACATTTTCTAAAATTCTTTACATATCTTTGGTTTAAGTTTAGCATGTGTGGCTAGACACTTTGTGTGGCAAAGGGAGAATAAGGGGAACATGTTTATAAAAGGCACTTGGCCTGATGTGATGGGTCTTTGGCTGACTGACAATTTCTTTCAAGCTGTTCACTCCTCTAGGGCCTGATCAGATCTCCACAGAGTACAAATGACAATTCCTGGATTTCTCCGGAGGCTGGCAAGAATTTATGAATGAATTGTTACTTCTTTGTTGCAGTCTTCCAGCAGAGGTAGAAAATGTACGTAACCCAGGCTCTAGGACTCCATTTTCTTTCTTATCCAATGTTTTTTTTTTTTTTTGCAGCAGAATGTCACAGGGCTAAATTACTCATTCTAGTTGCAAAATGATTTGTATTTTTACCTGTAAATTTATGCATCATTTTAATTTATGTAAGAGTTTTGTACGTAATTCTCAGCTTTATGGGTGACTTACACATCTTGTTTTTCTACTGTTGTGTGAGAATATCACAGCCCAAGGATACGTCATTGTGCAAGGAAGAATAAAAGTGCTACCAGAAAGAAAAAAAAATACCCAAACTGGAAAAAATAAACTATTGAAGACTTTTAAGTAGGAGGATTGACAGGATAAAATTTGCATTTTAAAAAAACTATCTGGCTGAGACATGAAAATTGGAGGAGAGGCAGTGTATGAAAGCTTGCCAGGAGGGCTAGAGCATCAGAGAGTGTGAAGAATGGGGCCTCCCAAGGAGGCTGAGTAGGAGCAGTGTTACAGGAAATGGGCCAACCACTCTACCAATCAACCAATCACCCAACTAAGCAACCACCCACCCAACCAACCACCCAACCATCCAATCACCCAGCCATCCAACCACCCAACCATCCATCCAACCACCCAAGAAACCATCCAACCAACCAACCAACCAACCAACCAACCAACCAATCATCTAAATAACCACCCACCCAATCATGAAATAACCAGTCAAAGAAGGATGCTGTAGAAAGGAAAAATGAAAACAGTTTTGGTGGGGAGAGTTGAGGTGGAATATATATTGCAGTGACAGTAGGAGGGCAAAATGTCAATGGCTCCAGGTGCACTGAACTGCTTTGGCTCCCTGACTATGGTTTCCTCTCCGTTGCTTCTAGGCCATCTGCTTTTTCTGCCTGGGACACTTTTATCCTGGACCTTCATAAAGCTAACTCTTATTCACCCTCCAAGAAGCAGCTTACATGTCATTTCCTCCGGGAAGCCTTTCAGAACTCTCTAAGTCTGGGTTAGAGAACCTTCCATAGACTCTATTTTTCCTCTTGCAAATAGCAGTTATCAACTGGATGACTATTGCTTTTTAGTTCCCTATATCCTTCAATAGACTGTAAGCTCCTTGAGGACAGAGCTGAAGCTTCTTCCATAGTCTACCTCCTGCACCTGGCATAATGCCTGACACCTGGTAGGCACTCAGTAAGTGCTTGTTTGAGAGAGTTAATGAACTTTGTCACCAGTCAAGATGTACCCAGGTCTTTCAGAATACTGGAGAATTAAAATATTACAATAATAATAAGCCAGTTGCTTCTCTTACTTTGAAAATTATTAGGGAAATGGGTCTACTTACATGTACAAAGTCAACGTTTTATATGGCTATTTTAGATCAAGTTTCTCTTGCCATTTCCATCCCATAACAAGCAAATAGTCTTTTAGGCTATAAATTTCTGTTGACTCTTGGGGTATAAGCTCATCTCTGGCACAGATAACTCTTCATCTGAACTGTTTACTTTTAACCAGATTTTAATGTGTGCCTGTGTTGGGTGCTGTGGGAGATACAAATGCCTGGAGACTGGTTTCCTTTCAGTTACTGTCAGCTGTGGGAACCATCTGCTAAAGGTGGGACTGGGCAGGATAGGGGTCCCTGTGAAGATGCTCACATACATGTACCCTCCCATGCAGCCCACAAGAGAATATGTTCTGAGTCTTCAAAATGCTCTCATACTCTCAAAGACACCAAGAAGGCACCCCTTGGGGAAATGAAGAGCTTATGATTTTGCTAATTAATGAATCTTTCCTCTATGGGGAATGTTTTTATTGCCTGAACTAGGTCATCTCTCCTATAGGATGAGTCACTCTGGCAAGGAGCGCAGTCTATGAGGTTTCTGCTACAACTTTATCAGCTTCAGTTGGCAATTTAAATGAATCAGGCAGGTGGGAGAAGAGACAATAAAGCTGAAATTCAATATTGGAGAAATGGATGGCAGGGGTGTCGTAAACCCTTTATATGGTTACCATTGAACTAAGTGTAAGAGAGGTAGGGGTGTGTGTGTATGTGTGTGCGTGTGTGGGTGCGTGTGTGTATGTGTAATATATATTCATTTTCTCTATTTGCTTGCATCTAAAACCCACTGTTGCAATTTCTCTTATTAAAGTCTATCTTAGAAATATTTTCTGTGGCATTTTATTGATGTAATGTCTAAAGAAAATGTGCTTGGATTAACTCTTAGAATACTGGAGACAAGGAAGCCCTCTTTATTTTCTTTAAGATAATTTGAAGTGCTAATTCTCTTTCTTGCTCTAGATAGTGAAGGGAGGAGACTTTGGGGGCAGACTTTGGAGAAAGAGTTAATCAAATAACCACAAAACTTCAACTATTTTTTAAATCCCCTGGCAGAAATCAACAGATTATAGTAGTGTAGCACAGAGAAGCTGAACCAAGTCTGGAGAATCAGAGAGGGCTTCCCTGAGAAAAAGAGTTAAGTTGAGGCCTGAAAGAGGAGCAGGATTTGAAACTAACACTGGTGCGAGACATGACTGGGGGAGAGGTGGGATTTGTTGGTGGCACAAAGAAAGTGAAAGCTTTGAAGGTGGATGAAGCTTATTGCTTTTGACAATCAGAGAAGATCACTGTGTCTGGAGCTAGCAAGCAAAAGGGAAGGAGGAATATGATGAGGCCAGAGGTCAGCAGGGGTCAGGTAATGCAGGGCCCCCTAAACCATGTAAAGGAATTTTGGTTCTTATCTTGAGGAGCAATGAGAAGTCATCCACAGTCTTGGAGCAAGGGAGTAGCATGATGACATTTGTTTATAAAAGATTACTCAGGGATCCTTTGGATAGACAGTTCTAGCAGTGGTTGAGAGGAGAGATAACTGAGGCTTGGACCATAGTGTTGGCAGTGGAGATGGAGAAAAGCATAAAGATTCTACAAGTATACTGGAGGTACAGAACTCAGAAATTGGTGAACAACTGCCTGGAGTGGGCCCAAGAGAGATGGGTTGAGGATGTCTCATAGATTTCCAGCATGAACAACTAGTTTTGGGATGATGACAAGGGGATGCAGGTTTGGGGTGGGATGCAGACATCTGGCATGGCATGAGGTTGGTTTGCAATTGCTAAGTGAGTAGATATGGAGTAGGTTCAGGAGAGAGGTATGGGATGGAGTTCCGAAATGGAGGCATTGCAAACACATGTGGACGGGTTTACCTAGGGAGAGTGGGTAGTAAAACAAGAGGACCTGGAAGTGAGCTCTGAAGAATTCCAACACTGAGGTTTGGGGGGAGTTGAAAGAGCCAGCAAATGAGGCTGAGAGGGATCATCTTCAGAATGGAGGGAAAATAAATGGTTACAACACCTAAATCAGAGGAACAGAGTGTATCAGGAAGAGGGGGGGTGTGTTTTAGTATCAAATTGCTGAAATGTCAATTGAGAAGAGGTCTACAGAGCATTCCATAAATTCAGCAAAGGAGAAGTCACTGGTGACATCAGCCAAAGTTTTGCTAAAGTAATGACAGCTGAAGCCACAGTACATTCTCTGTGTGAGTTACTGTCCTATGCATTTTACATATACTAAAGAGTAGTATTAGTTTAATGGTAATGCCAATCTGATGAGAGACTTATTATTATTATCCCATTCTACAGATGAGAAAACCAAGGCACAGAGAGGTTAAGTGACTTGGCCCAGTTCATATGGCAGAAGCAGAATACAGGCTTAGGCAGTCTGGCTCATGAATCCACTATCTCAACCATTATACCACCTTGTCTCTTAAGCCTTTGCTGTGTGACAGTAGAGACAATGCAGATAACTCTTTGAAGGCACTCAGCTGTGAGTAGGGAAATAGGGAAGCAGCTAGATGTACAGGGGCTGGTCCAAGAAGAGCAATGTTGTAAGGTGGAGACTAGGACTACAGTGTGTTCAGATGCTGATTGAAAGGATCCAGCAGTGAGACTGAACTTACAGGAGAATGAAGTGATGGGCATGAATGGGGTCCCAGGAGAGGTGCAAGGGTATGAGGCCAGAGTCCAGAAGGAAGGATTGCTTGCTGAAAGACATAGAGGCCCTTTTCCTATTGTCTCAGGAGGTGAAGAGAGGGTGGGCGCAGAAATGATGTTTGTAGGGGGAGATCAAAGGAGTCCCCGTTTAGAGTCTTTTATCTTCTCTGTGAAATAAAAGGCCAGGCCATCTGCTGGGAGGACTGGGAGAGTGAGGTGGAGGTGGAGGGGAGTGGATAGAGATGGCTGGAGAAATCCACAGGAAAATTGCCAAGTAGCATCAAGAGCATAAGCAGCATCACACTGGTGATTTGGGCAGACTATGGGGAAAAGAAGCAGTGGTATAGGCATGGCTATAGGGAAGCTGGGGAGTGTGGGAAGGATCATAACCACATAAAACATGACTTCAGGGTGGGGCAAGGTTAATAGCACATGGGGAATTCTAGTTCTTCATGTACTCCCAGAATGTCTGAGAACCAGCTGTTGGGGGTAGGAGAACAAAAAACTCAGAATAATAAATACTGGGGATTGAGACAGATTATATACATAAGCCTTTTCTGTCCAGATGCAGGTCTAAGAAGCTGATTTGACCAACACCCAAGTGGACATTCTCAGGCACCAAGGGCAAGACATACTCTCTGTTGTCAGGCTTTCAACTGCCCAGATAGACTTTTCCTTAGAAGATGAGAAAATAGTGCATTCTCAGCACAGTGCTTGTAAAAATACGCAGATTGGAATAATGGGAAAGCAATGACATTCTCGAATCTCATGGGAAAAGCAGAGCTCCGGAAATAACTTAATATATGAACCATAAGAAAATTTCAGAAAACTCTTTAACTTTCTCAATAGGTTATGAAGAGCCACACATGCTGTAAAGTAGGACCAAAGCCCGTATGAAGAACAGAGGATAAAATGAAAATAAAATAAGGGTGGCGGGGAAGAGAGAGAGAGAAAAAAAGAAAAGGAGCCTTTCTCCTAGGATCTCTGCAGGCATTCAGGAATTTTGTCGCCTAAGAGAAAGGGAAGATGCTCTCATTTCCTGAGCATCCCTATGGGCTCATTAATCCTCACAACTCTGTGAGGCAGGCATTCTTTCCCATTTTAAAGGTGGTAACAATGAGGCTAAGAGAGGATAAGTAATTTGCTCAAAGACCCAAGGAAGACGGGAACTAAACAAGGAGCATCTAACTTCAAAGATCTAGACTTCTGCCTTCCAGGGTAAGGTTCGTGAGGGAAGAAGGTTGCAGAAACAACTAAGCTGAGGCTCTCTTAGGATGGAGTATTCCTAGCGTATAAACAGAACAACAATGGCCACTGGAACTGAGTGCCAGTTAGGTGCTGGACATTGTATACCCATTTTTCTGATGCTCACGGCAATCCTGCCTGATCACTATCATCATGCTTTTTTTGTTTTTTTGTTTCGGATAAGGAAATTGAGGCCCATAGAGATTAAGTGATTTGTTCAAGTATTCGTTTTTTTCTTGCTACTATGACACATTGCCACAGACTTGTGGCTTAAAACAACACATATTCATCGGAGAATTCTACAGGTTAGAAGTATAACATAGGTGTCACTGAGCTAAAATTAAGGTGTCAGCAGGGCTGAGTTCCTTTCTGGAAGCCCTAGGGGAGAATCCCTTTCCTTGCCTTTTTCGGCTTCTAGAGGGGGCCCTTGTTCCGTGCTCACAGCCCCTTCCTCTGTCTTCAAAGCCAGTGACGGCAGTTCAAGTCCTTTCTCCACTGCATCTCTCTAACTGTCCTTCGGCAGTCATGTCTCTCTGACCACAGTTGTGAATGGCTCTCCACTCTTAAGGATTCAAGGGATTAGACTGGGTCCACCTGCACAAAGCAGGCTAACCTGTCCATCACAAGGTCCTTACCTTAATCACACCTGCAAAGTCCCTTTTGCCACATGCCATGTCAGGGAACATATCCACAAGTTCTGGGGATTTTAGGATGTGGATATCTTTGGGGGTTTGTGGTGAGCATTATTTTGCCTTCCATACCAAGGTTAAACATTATTAAAGGGGCTGAGTCCAGAGTTTAATTTAAATTTGGCCAGGAAATCCTATTGACTCTACCTTCAAAATATATCCAGAATCCTATTAACGCCATTTCTACCACCAGGGTCCAGGCCACTTCATCTCGTATCAGGATTTCTTCTATAGCCTTCTCTTCTCTTCTCCTTGTTCTACCCTTGCCTTCAATCCACTCTTAACACATTGGCCAAAGTGATTCCTTAGAAATGTCTCAGTTCATGTCAAGTCTCTGTCCAAACCTTCCAATGACTGCCAATTTGAATTAAGGACAGTCTTTCCAGTGGCCTCTAATGCTCTCCTTCCCTCACCCTAGGAGCTCTGTGCACTCTCCCTCACTCTGCTTCAACACACAGTGGCCTTCTCCTTTCCTTGAACACAGCAGGCTTATTGCTGGAACCCTGAATGGGAGGGGGGTTTACTTATTTATTCCATGCACTCCAAGACCCTGAAGTAGAAGAGGAGGACGTGGACTGGTTCTGAGATGCCTCTTTCCTTTCTGGCGGGGGAAATGGAAGAAGGATGAATATCTTCTGACTTCACTGCCTGTGCTTATGCAAGGGGCTTTCCCTGTCATTGGCAAATCCCTGCTTCCCACTGATTAGTGCTGTGAGGTTGAAGTCCAGGTGCTCACCTCTGCGTCGGGTGCATACGTGTGAGGTTTGCAGGGGTCTCTGAAGGGTTTCTGAAATGAAGAGCTTCCTTATGTGGGGGATCTGGCTGGCTCCAGCTAGACCTCTTTAACACCCCCTGGCTCCTGTCCAGGGCAGCACACCCCATGGTTTCCTGCTGCTGGAAAACCCTTGCCCAGGAGCCATTCTTTCTTGGGTGGGCCACCATCAAGACAGCTCAACTCCAGCAACCTTCCTCTATGTCAAACCAGATCTACAAGAAACTTTGACATGTACAATGATGGGATCACAGGCGGCTTTACAGCTTCCCCTCCCTCTGCCCTGCCATATCCTTCCAAGACTCTTTTCCTTGCTTAAATAGGAGATATAAGGAAGGCTAACGAGTCAGCTTCCTAAATTCCTGCCTCATCGCTATTATTTACCAGGGATTCTCTTAGAGCCTCACACTTGGCTTTGGTCAGTGTGGAGAGTCCCTTCCTTCCCCCAACAGCTCCCCTAGATCCAAAACTCAAGACTGCAAAGACCCTGTCCCTCTTCCCCATCTTGGGAAGAGGGTGGGGAAGATGGGCATAGTGAAGCATGGATGGCCTTGGTGATAGTAAGTGAGCAGAGTCCTTCGGCTGTCTCTTGTAAGCCCCAAGAAAGGTAGCTCTCTTCAGAATGTGAGATACTTATTGTTACAGCAGGTAGCTAGTCAGACGTGAAAGGGCAGGAGAGCATCCCCCTGCCACCCCCCAACAAACAAGAATGTCAGGCAACCATCAGGTGATGGTCAGTCGGTTGTTGTTAAAACTGCCTCTCTAAAATAATAATTGGTTGCAGCTGGCACCAGTGAAAGGCAGTCTCCTAATAGAGAAAGACACCTAAAGCTCATGATCAACAGCTTCCTGATAAGATCTCAGGAGTTGGGTGAGTGGGCTCAGTCATGCACACTAAGAGGAAAAATGGTGGAGTTTAATTGGTATATGACTTTCCAGGAGCATTCAACTGGTAAGGGAAGAATGCTTCAAGTGAGCATGCGCGCAACTCTGGTAAACACACTGCGCATGCGGCCCCTGCCAAGTGCTGGCAGGCCACTGTGCATGTGGGCAGCCCACTCCAAGGAAAGAATCAGGGAGAAAGGAACACAAGACCCCGGAAGCATGCCAACACATAAAACACCAGGTCAAAGGGTCAAACTGCACACTTGATCTCCCAAGTTGCCCACTTGACCCTCTTCCAAGTGTTCTTTACTTCCTTTCATTCCTGCTCTAAAGCTTTTAAATAAACTTTTACTCCTGTTCTAAAACTTGCTTCAGTCTCACTCTGCCTTATGCCCCTTGGTCAAATTATTTCCTCTGAGGAGGCAAGAACTGAGGTTGCTGCAGACCCATACCTATATGCCGCCAGTAACATTATCACCTTCATTCATCTTGGACTCGGTTCTCCAATGCCAGAAAATCAGAAAGATGTACACAAACCATTACAGATGTAAAAGTCAACAGCTATGGTGGAGTGAAAGATTCAAGTTGAATAGAGAAAAATGTCATCTGCTGGTCAAAGAACACATGTCGGCCAGATTTGTTTAACTGGTGAAGAAACATCTGATTAAATGGAAGGAATTGAATGTGGTCTAAAATTTCATTTTCTTAGTAAGGAGGGTACACATTTTTTCCTAAAAATTTTACTCATTCATGGCTAAAAATTCTAAGACTTTAAAATTTGAGTACACTCTTATTTTTATTTTTGAGAATTTTTTCTCTGGCTTACAAATACTGTATGTAAATAAAAAATAATGTATGTTTCCAGCAGAAACTTGAGGTACAAAAACATTTCAACAAGAAGCCAAAAAAATCATCCAAAATTGCCCAGTTAGGAGATAATCAAATTTTGTGGGAGATAGAATTTTGACATGAAATAATTTAGGAATGATCATAAAAGAATGAACATACTTCATTCTGTAAACTAAAAATAAAATTCTAAGCCTCTCAACCAACTGAATGGACCCCCTCTGGGCCAAGGGGACCCTAGAGAAACCTGAAAAATGGAACTCACAGCCATTAGGGGAAGGCAGGTTAGACATGCCTAATTGTACCCTCTCCTTTTTGGAGTTTAGGCATAACTGACCAGGATTAACATTAAAATAGAGATCATAAGACTGACAAAACAAACTCTTTGGGGCAATAAGATTCCAAATTTCAACCTGATTTTGATGTGGCATCACATAACAGATGGGAGGTCCTGAAGGAAATCAAACATATTTTAGCCCAAAATATATTTCTTTGACATATTTTGAAATGGCTCTGCAGAGCCATCTTTTGTGGGGGATCTTTGCATTTGTAGACAGTCTCCATTAATACAGCCAGGACCTTCCTGGATCTAGGAGAGATTAACAAAGAGCCTGATGCCATTTAGGGTCTGAAAAGAGACATTTACCATCCCTTCTCTCTGAAGGCTGCCACGTATGAGGCTTCATCTACATAACAAGAACCTTGGTCTCCACAACCTCCCTTATCTTAACTCAAGCATTTCTTTCTACTGACTTAAAGTCTTTAGACAAAGCTTAACTCTTTCAAACAACTCCCAACCACAAAAATCTTTGAATTCACCTATGACTTGTAACCACCCACTACTTCTTTGAGACATCCTACCTTTTCAGGTCAAATCAATGCATACCTTACAGGTATAGATTTATGTCTTTGCTTGTAACTTCTGTCTCTTTAAAATGTATAAAACCAAACTGTAACCCAACCATCTTGGGCACACTTTCTCAGGACCTCTTGAGACTGTTCCCTGGGCCATGGTCACTCGTATTGCCTCAGAATAAACCTCTTTAAATATTTTACAGAGTTTGCTTTTTCCATTAACAATTCTGACTTGACTTTGTTTTATTTTCTGTGTTGGAAAGTTATTCAATGAACACATTTGGGGAAATGAGATTTGGAATATGGAATTTGTTTAAAACCACTAGGGTGCAGAGACAACAGACATCTCTATTTTGCTTTAAATACACTCACAGCAGTTGACAAGGAATATTTATCCATAAGTGGAAACACCCAGGATCCATTTTGTCCCCTTCACTAAGGCCTACTTGCTCTTGATGTGTCCTGGGTTGAGAGATCAGCACGTATTATACATGGCTTCTGAGATCTCACATGGGCTCTGATTGAATGAGAAACCCCTGAAGGAGGGGAGAATAGCCAGGGGCTGGAAGAAGACTCCTTAGGAGAGAGACCATTCTTGAAGCTTTGAGGGTGTGCATTTCCTAGGGTCTGAGTTGGTTTCCTCTTTCTGTATCTTGCAGACTGAAAGGCAGAGCAATGAGAAGCAGCAGAACTGCAGAGACAAGGATTCCAGGTGCTTGGAAGTGAGGGTGGAGCCAGCCCGGGAAAAGATTCAGCCCCAGACGGCTGCACCAGGTGGAGCAAAGATGTCTTCTCTTTTATACATGTCAACTAGAAGGTGACAAGAGTCAGGAGCCCATGATCTTAAAGCTCCCTGTGTTACCCAGCACCCCTGTAAGATTTCCTAATCATTCTTTTATAATTAAAAAAAAGATATTTTCATATCCCTTAGAGTTGTTTATGACTATTAAAATTGTTTTTCATTTTGTGCAAGTGATCCAGAATGAGTAAAAAGAAGAGAAAACACTTATGGTAACTAAAATTCTCAAGCCTTGAAAAGAAAACATTACTGTTTATACTACTATTTGTTGAGAAGCATCTCAGGACTGATAAATAGCAAATATAGATTTTTTTTTTTTTTTTTTTTACTGTAGTCAGGCATTGTTCTATGGGCTTTATATACAATAACAGTGTCTTTCCAACTATGGGGTACATTCTGTCCTCCTCTCTGTTTTACTTCTGATTAAGCTAAAGCCTAGAAATGTTTCCAACCCAGAAAGTGGCCTCAGCTACCAGGCTTGGCTGGTTCTTATGTATTTCTTCTAAACAAAATAAAAAACTCACTATGTTCATTCATAGAGTTACTCTTCACACAGCCAGGGCAGTGGAGGGTCTGGTTAACAGACTACAATCTGCAGCCACACACTGGGGCTTGCACCGTAGTTCTGGCAAGAGTCCAGTGGCTCACCCTGGGCAAGTCATGTACTCTTTCTAAACTTCAGCATACTTCCCTGTAAAATGGGCAAGATCATGCCTATCTCTAAGGACTGTTTGGGGAACTAAATAAGATAATATTTGAACTGAACTTGGCACAGTGTCTGGCTCAAAGGAATGGTACCCATTATGATTCCTGATACTTAAACTCTTATATCAGACACCAAGGAGACCTCTGTATGTATCCGGAATGCTAAGGGTCCTCTCATTGATTAAGGAAAATCTCACAAACGGGGTGCAGAGAAATGTGTGTGTGGGAGGGTTGATGATGGAGGGGGGTGTCCAGGAAAGGAGTTAAGAGCTTCCCACAAATGGACAGGTGATGTTTGGGCTGGGGGAAAGAGAAACATGGCAGGGAGGCAGAAGTCATCACGGAAGGAGACCGGGATGGCCTTTAGATGCTAAGCTTGGGGAGGACTGCAACGGGGCTGGGAAACAGAACCACCGAGAATGGGAGCTCAATGGGAACCAGTCAGTGGGGAAAGTCCAGGTATCCCTTACTTTCTCTACTCTCACTACCCAAACCTGGGAAGAGAATAGATTCAAATGAGGAGGGCCACTGGATAGCAAGTTAGAGTCCCAGCAAAACAGCCAGCCAGCCTGGTCAGCCCCTGAGGTATAGATTTAGCTCAACCTTACTCAGTATTGCACAGGCCATCTATTTCTTTTATAATTTACATGTGATGAGAGGAATGCTTTCTTTCATCTTGGCATGGGGCTCTGGAATGTCCAGTTACAACCCTGGTATGCTATCAAAAGATTTCATATCCCGAACCTTTGGCTGTTGTGTCACTGGTATGTCGGCCCTAACATAGTCTGAAAGGAAGCAAAGCCAGTACCTTTTTGATAACAATTAAAATCTTGGATTTACATAATGGGACATGACGTGAGGGCCATTGTTTAGCATTTGGCACAGTTATGAATGCCCAGGGCAGAACACCAAAGGAAAAAGTCTACTTTGAATGCTTTCTCAGAACAAATCTGAGAGAATTCACTGGTTAATGTAAATACATGTCCAAACAAGTACTGGTTTGCTTAGGGAGTACGCAGAGCTGGCAAGCCTCACTTGGCATGCAGAGCATGAGTAATGCTTCATTTTAATGAGGGATCTTGGGGGTCTATAATGAGGACTATGTGGTATTTCCCATGTGTCTCTTTGGAACGTGGACTGATTCTACCCACAATGGAAGACAGGTCATCAGAAAGTACATAGTTCCTGAAATCTCTGGGGCTCTACAAGATGCAGATAATTTAATAGCATATAAATGAATTTGCAGAAATATACCTAGAGTTCCCAGAGTAAAGAACTTGCCTTTTCCACAGGTAAGCAAATATGAGTGCAAAGTAACAAGACCGTATTTGGGGTGGGGGTGGGATGCGAGACTGATTTTTAAACTATGGCTATAGGCAGTTCCAGGTATGTTTTAAACATCTGTGGCATCCCTGGAATAATTGTGCAGCCTCCCTACTTGACTATTCTGAAAGATAACACTCATTTGAATATAAGTTCATATGTATAAAGCACATAAATCTATTTTTAAGACACAACTTTAGTCATATTGCAGGTGTGAGTTCTGATCATTTGGACATTTTTTATAAGAGAAAGTCAACACTTAAGGTTTTGGACGAGGCAAAAAACTTAGAAAGTAATTAGGAAAACAAATACTTCCCTAGTCCTTGCAAGTGGTCTTTACTAGTTGATGGAGGGGCCAATGGGAGAAGCTTATTTATTTATTTATTTATTTTTGAGACAGGGTGGAGTGCAGTTGCGTGATCTCGGCTCGCTGCAACTTCTGTCTCCTGGGTTCAAGAGATTCTTAACACCTCAGCCTCCCGAGTACGTGGGATTACAGGCGCCCACCACCACACCTGGCTAATTTTTTGTATTTTTAGTAGAGATGGGGTTTCACCATGTTGACAAGACTGGTCTCGAACTCCTGGTCTCAAGTGATCTGCCTGCCTGGGCGTCCCAAAGTGCTGGGATTACAAGCGTGAGCCACAGCACCCAGCTGAGAGGAGCTTTACCACATGGTCGTAAAGCTCCTCCCAGCTGGACGCGGTGGCTCATGCTTGTCCACATGGACATCCTCTGGATGTCCCCTTATATCCAGCCACAGGGTGTGACTTCCTGAAGCAAATCTCCTTTCTGCTCAGATTTGGGGCATCATGTGATTGTTTATGCAAAGTGTGTCATGTACTGTAGTGACCTTTATTTTATTTTTCAACTCCAGCTGGAGCAAGATGCTCCATGGAGATAGGGCCTCCCAAAGAGCTCTAGGATTTGCGGGGATTAAGTACAATTGAGGGGTTTTTGGAAGAACACTATCCAGTCCTTTGGGCTTAAAGGAGGGGATGGTGATCCAGAACTCAGGACAAAAGAGTCCCAAGAGGCAGAAATGCTGGCAGGAGGGACATCCTCTGTGCGTGTTAATATGTCAAAGAGGACTTGGAATAATAAAGAGAAATAAGAAATTCTCTATGTTAAGATAAATAATTTTTGAAGTGTTAAAAACCTGATAAGAACTGAAATTAATGTGAAGTAGACTCGCCAGGCAAAAATTCTTTTATCAGATAAATTTGGCACCTCACACTTGGATCTGAATTGTGCACAATAGATCAAATGAAGATTTCTTGTGGTTTATTTATCCCAATATTTAAAAACAGAACAGTTTAATGCATTCTCCATGTAACAGTTAATTCTGGAGTAGGTTTTAAATGGACCAGGGAAAATGTACATTTTCACTTGTTTCCTAGTAAGTTTTAAGTCATTGCTCTAAGAGGTCACTTCTGTTCTCATTTGTGTTTGCTGCAACTCCCCTGCCCCCAACAAAAGCAACAACAACAAAATCCCAAACAAAAAAGCCCTTAAGCAATAAAACCGGTGTCCAACAAAAACATTTAGTTTGAAAAAGAGTTGAAAAATGTAGCCTTGGAAGAACCACTGCTTACATGGGATTGTTCAACAAATTCCTGTTGTGTGAGGTTTGGCATATACTTTCTAAAAATACAAGCATCTGGGGAAACGAGACAAAGCCCAGGTCTTGGACCAAATGAGGCACACAGCGTGAATCTGTTAGTGATTATATCCATAATGAAATATGTGCCCAAATTTAGCAGTGCAAAATCTAATACAATAAGAAAGCCCAGCAGGCATGGTCCTTACCATAATATATAGCCAACAGAGAAGGTACATATGGCGGTGAGTCCGCTGCTCCTGCTGGGATACTGATGGTGCGATGTCCTCATCTCGATTAATATAAAGGGCAGAACCGTCGTGTGCTGGAAAATAACAGAGACTAGGTGACACAGATTGCTATCATTGTCTCTCTCTAGTTGTTTTTTCGCCAGTAGGAGAATGCACACTATAAATTCCTAGGAAAGTGTCAGGCAGAAAGAAGTCTATGGCTCGCCAAAGAAGTAGAATGGACGTAAAACCACATAGTGCGTTGATTGCTCCATTAATATTTTTCTTCTGTATCTTAATTTTTGAAATTTTATTGTATTTTATGCCCATTACAGAGAATTTTGATAACCTAGAAAAATGTCTAAGAAAAAACTGGAACCAAAGAAAGGAATAACAATCACCACTGTTAACATTTTGGTGTACATCCCATTTTTTCCCTCCCTGTTCATATTACTTAAACACAGTTAATATCATACTGTGTGTGCAATTCTGTTTTGGATTTTTATCATAATATTGCAGCATGAGAATTTTTGATATGGTAGTTTAGAAATTCTTCCAGAACATCGGTCTTGACCATAGCTTTGGAGAACTCCATTATATGGATATACTAAGATTTATTTAACCAATTCTTGTTCTTGGATATCAAGATGCAAAAGATTTTCAACCTTTCATTTATTAAAAACATCATGATGAACATCTTTCGTAGAACTCTTTGTCCAAATGTTAAATTATGTTTTTATTGTCAAAGGCTATATGATTTTAAGGCTGTTGATAAATAATGCCAAATTATGTGTGCACGAGCAGCAGGTTAGCAAACAACGCCAAATTAGCTTCCAGAAATGGTGTGCCAGTTTGGACCAGTAGTGCATGAATTTAGACATGATGTCTGAAGGCAGAATCCCAAGAAGCTGAGTAGAACATCTTTTTGTTTTTCTGATTCAGTGATTACTCTAGACACTAAGTTTATTGGAACAGGATGGAGATGAAATTTATCCCATCTATAGGTAAGAAGAAAGGAAACTAAAATTCTTAAACCTTTCAGATATTCAAATGCCCTTGGTTTTGAAATTTAGTGGACAGATAAAAGGAACAAAGAGTTTCTAAGATAAAATTGGGCCAGGATATATATTTACCTTCCAATACTGGAGACTTTCTCAAGAGTATAAAGATGGCAGAACTGAAAACTGACCCATCAGCAGGTTTAAATTCTATTTAGTACTTCCTAAACAGCCGTGAAAGAATCGTTGCCTTGCTCTTCCTGTATTATTTGTGTATTCAAGGAAAAGGCAGGAAATTGAATATTATGATTTTCAAAGTCTAATAAGTATTCTAGCAAAATAGAACCAGGTGGCAAGTAGGCCTTGGCAGGCAAAAGGCATGTTGGGGATATCTAAATGAACATCTTAGGAGCAACCTATTGTTTATATTCCTAGAAAAAAATAGAAAGACATGATTTTGTAAGAAATATTAAGACAGTGGATGATCTTTGCCTTAAACATTCTCCTCTAGATAACTGTGCTGACTGCCAATACATTAGTAATTAGAGTGTGGCATTCTGAGAAAATCAGGTGAGTGATTCCACAGTTGGGTAGCTTTATATTTCTTTATCTTTTATCTTCTTTATTACTATTTTTTTAAAACAGTATAATTAGCTCTGAAGAAAGTCATGCAAGCCAATGTACATGTGTGCTAGTACAGAGACAGTATGCATTTTAAAGATCTATTGGTTTTTCATTATAATCTAGTTACCTCAGATGACATCGGCCTGGAATGTCGCCAACAGTTTGAGATGGCAACAATAGTTTTACAATGGTGCATTCACGCAAAATTCAAATATACAGCTAGCAATAAGGCTATGTCTTATCAAATCTTACATAAAAGAAAAATACCTGCAGATCAAACCTTTACACTGATGATAATGCTGACCCTGAGGGCCTGTGTGGATCATAAATGACAATGACATTACTTTTGGATCACTGATATTAATAAATTTCTTAAGTTCTACCCTTCATTCATTGCTCCAAATGAAGTAGAAAATCCTCCATTTTTAAATAAATATATATTGGTTGTATAAATAACCAATCAGAATATGCTTATTCAGTTGTCATTATTTTATCAAGGAAAGTGATAAAATGTATGCATATCTTCCAGATAGGACATCTGATACTTGCTGATGATCAGATGTATCTGGGAGAATCAGGGTGTACTTTAAACCATTCCAGGAAGAAAATCAATTTGAAAAAGGAATATCTTTCTAGATCACTTCATCATTGGTGTCATCACCACTAAACAGGAGCAACTTGCCCCATCAGTGACATAACCACAGACAAAAGATCTTTTTGTGGCTAGCTGTGCATGTGCAGGCTTGTCCAGTGGCAAATCTTAGTAGAAGGTTTTTCTATGTCATAACAGCTTATCATTTGGAATTTTCATGCACTAAAGACTGTGTATCTCCCTCTCTAGAAATTTATAATGCAAATTATGTTTATTTATACATAGTATGTATTAACAAACATAAATTAGCAGAAAATATCTACTGCAAATATAAATGTTGCCTTACAGATAACTAAAGTTTTGTGAACTAAAAGAATGGTAAAAAACTATGAATGGTCCTGCTGAATAAGTAACCTTTAGCAGTTGAGTTATAACTTAAAATCTATAGCAGCAAGAGAGATAATTATTTTAGAACTACAGCTACATGAAATCCAGTTCCAACCCATTCTCAGGCAATACTCTGCTTCAATGACTTAAGAACCAGGAGGGAAATATTTAACTCCAGTTAAAATCATCATTGCATAAGAACAGCACTCTTAGTGTTTTGCTCACTGTGGTATCTGCAGCACTTAGAAAAGAACCTGGCACAAGAGAGGTACTCAGTCAATATTTTTCCAGATAATTTAATCTTCAAAACAACATCTTATATGGATATTATTAACTCCATTCTGCAGATGGGGCAAAAAAGGCTCAGAAAGGTTAATTATCTTGCCTAAGATCACAGAACTAGTAGGTCTGGAGGTAGGATACAAAACTAGTTCTGTATGCCTCCAAATCTCATGCTCTTTTTTCTGCATTAGTATTATATTTTTAAAAGATATCACAGTTGAATAATGTTTGAATCAATAAACCTGTAGAAGTGCATAATTGCAGATCACTTACATTATCTCCCAACAGATTGGAATTATTTTTTGGTTGGGCCTCAAAACAAATAAAAAGGTCTTCACTGTAAAAAATGATTTTTGCTAAATATGTTTTTCCTGTGGTATATTATCCAATCAATAATAATAAACGATAACATTAGCTAGCATAAAGTCAGAACTTTTTTTTAACTTTTATTTTAGATTTGGGGATACACGTGAAGGTTTGTTACATAGGTAAACACACGTCATGGGCGTTCATTGTACGTATTATCTCATCACCCAGGTATTAAGCCCAGTACCCAATAGTTATCTTTTCTGCTCCTCTCCCTCCTCCCAACCTCCCCCTCAAGTAGACCCCAGTGTCTGTTATTTCCTTCTTTGTGTTCATAAGTTCTTATCATTTAGCTCCCACTTATAAGTGAGAACATGCGGTGTTTGGTTTTCTGTTCCTGCATTAGTTTGCTAAGGATTACAGCCTCCATCTCCATCCATGCTCCTGCAAAAGACGTGATCTCACTCTTTTTTATGGCTGCATAGTATTCTGTGGTGTACAGGTACCACATTTTCCTTATCCAATCTGTCACTGATGGGCATTTAGGTTGATTCCATGTTTTCGCTATTGTGAGTGGTGCTGCAATGAACATTTGTGCACATATATCTTTATGGTAGAATGATTTCTATTCTTCTGGGCACGTACCCAGTGATGGGATTGCTGGGTCTAATGGTAGTTCTACTTTTAGCTCTTTGAGGAATCGTCATATTGCCTTCAACAATGGGTTGAATTACACTCCCACCAACAGTGTATAAGTGTTCCCTTTTCTTCGCAACCTCACCAGCATCTGTTACTTTTTGAAAGTCAGAGCTTTCTAGTGGTATGATGACAGTTACAGATGGCTGGAAGCGAGCTGAAGAATGATCTGTTGCTGTTTCCCCAAACACAAATACCATTTACAACTTACAGTATTTTCAGGTAGATGTAGATCCACCTTGGATAAATGAGACGGTTACAAAGTCTAGTCACCAAAGGTGGCTCTTAGCTCTTAAGAATTGTTTGGACTGTTTTCTGCAGTACGTTGTCAACAGAACAATTCCCCAGGAGCTGAGTTAAAAACAAGGCTTGACTTGTTTGAAGGGCTAAGTAAAATGAAGGTTGACAGCCCAAGGAGTAAACCTTTGGTCTTCCATATAAACTCCATCCTAGAAAGTACTGGTCTAGGATATAAGTGGTGAACCTATCCCAAGCTCTATCATCCATTTTAGCTAGTTTTAATGAGGAGCTATCATTTGGAAGATTGTGTCCAAAAAACGAAGCCTAAATCTATCCTGATTTATTGCATCATTTGTGCTTTTCTTAATGGGGTCTTGGTGGGTCCCCCGTGATGGAGCGGAGTGAACTGACTCCACTGCCATGGAGGCTGTGAACTGACCAGCCTCCCGTGACAAAGGTCTATTTGCAGAAGAGATCCACAAGGGGGTGTCACCTCCACACAGAGCAGTCCTCACACCTGAGGTGGGGCTGGATTCACGGAAGGACTCATGATTAATTCTGATGTGAAGACCCGGAAGCAGATGGGACAAGAAAAAGGGCTTTTGCAGAAGAGGCTCAAAGGAAGACAGCAGTGTAATGAAGTGGAAAGATTAGGAGGCTGGCATCTGAGATCTAGTTCTGATTTTGTCCTTCCTCACTCTCAGACTTGCAGGTTCTCACACATGTGTGAAGCTTAGTATTATTCTTTGTAAAATGAGGCAGTTGGATTAAATTAGTGCTTCTCCTGAAGAGCTAATGAGTTTTGCTATAACACATGCCAGGGCTGACCCACCTATGCTTTAGGGACAGTAGCCACAGTGCCAGGGCCCATGAAAATGTCTTAGTTTCTTTTAGAATCAGAAGAAAAAAACGAACTTTCAGAGTTGAAGATTATATTCATCTGTATACCAATGCTGTCATAAAACATCATATACGTATACACACATACACACTAATGTAAGAAGGGACTCACTAACACAAAGTGCTTAAAATCTACAAAAGCCATACTGTGGCCCCGTTCATGCTACTTGATTTTTTTTTTAAAGTTCTCACCCAATTCACTCACATTTTTCTTAAATAAATGTACTTAAAGGAAAACTGTATGTAAACTCTCATAAATGGAATATCATTTGTCATAAATAGAAGATAACCACAAAAACAAAATACAATAAAAATGAATTAATCTTATTAGATTATTTTGAGGCCTCCCCTATCTGTGTTAAATAAGGACATTAGTAAGTATAGAGGGGCATTAAAGATATACTGGCATGAAGCTGGACACAATGGCTCATGCCTGTAATCCCAGCACTTTGGGAGGCTGAGGCGGGCGGATCACCTGAGGTCAGGAGTTCGAGACCAGCCTGGTCAACTTGGCGAAACCCCGTCTCTACTGAAAAAACAAAAATTAGCCAGGCTTGGTGGCAGGCGCCTGTAATCCTAGCTAGTTGGGAGGCTGAGGCAGGAGAATCACTTGAACCTGGGAGGCAGAGGTTGCAGTGAGCCGAGATCACGCCACCGCACTGCAGCCTGGGTGACAGAGCGAGACTCAGTCTCAAAAAGAAAAAAAAAAAAAAAAGAAAAGAAAAAAGATATACTGGCATGAGAGACTCTCCTAAACAGAATGAGAAGGACTGAAAGATAATTCAGAGGGAATAAACTTTTCACTATGCAATTTAATATTATTTAATGTCACGTCCCCGTGCTACATAAATTATCTTGCAAAACTCAAGAGCTATACAGCCTACATACTGGGGTATACTGGAATAGATTATTCATAAGTTGTAGTTGTACCTTCTAACTACTAGATTATTTGATTTATGAATGGATGTTCTTTCACCAGGAAACTGGAAAGATGGATGAGTTGGAGGTTTAGATTCAGACAGACGAATGTAATGGTATTAAAGGAAAAATGTTCACACTACACAAGAAGGATCTGGACTGGCTCCTGGGGAAAATTTCGGACTATTTGTGATGGCAATGAATGACCTATAAACTACAGAGAAGTTTTGGAATAATCTTCGCTGTGGATTAATAGAAGGACAAAAATTATGCTGCATGATGGTATAAATCCAGGCAAGTCAGATGGATGAATTAGGGGAGCTCTCAAGACTATTTTAGATCTCTAGAATTGAGAGTTATAATCAGAGTGTACAACACAAAAATTAATAGGCAATATTTGAAGACTATGTTCAACTGCTATTTCTCTGGTCTTTCTCCTTCTCTCCAAAATATTTTTTAATAGGAGGGTACTACTCCCACATCATATGAACACCAGGCAAGAATCGTTTTTTCCTCAGAAGTAAAACCAGCTTTTGTATGTGAGGTGTGGCCAACCTCATTGGGTCATAAGAGACCTGGCAATCCCCTGTCCGCTACTGGCACCTGTAGGATACAGGCAGGCCTCTGGAAGTGTTTGCACAGTTATGTGTGCATCAAATCACTAGATGAGCTTGTTCTTGCCTTCATGTTTTCTAATAACCCAACGACAACTTTGGATCATAAATAAAAAGATGGCAGTGTGCATGTGCATGTGTGTTGCACACTTAATAAAGACATGCATATCTTTGCAACGTGCATATCTTTGTGTTACTGTGCACCTGTATTCTTATAAGCACCTGGACTGCAGGCAGGGCCAGCGATATGACTGGACTTGCCTACGAAGATGGGATAAGGAAGGGTTCCTAGGAGGTCCAATAAGTTTATAGCTATATTGTAAATAAGAATAGTATGAAAAGCTATCCTAAGATACAAAAATTGTGCACTCTAGATTGTAACTCGAATATTTTGTTTACTTTTTCCTGTTTCCTCTCACCCCCCCATAGAACAAAAGGGTATTAAAAATGAGAACATTTTTATCCTGAAATAAAGCAAGAAGAAATTTCCAGGTTTGGAAATAAAGCCCATTGCATTAGCAAAACATGATCTAAAACAATAGAAAGGGGACATGAGAAAAACTGAGAAAAATCACCAAACTCTGGCTGATCCTAATCTTTGGCAAAGCTTCTAGGCTTCCCAAATAAGTCAAATGTTCGAAGAATACAGGAAAACGCAGCATTAGTGAGGGCATGAACAGAATCAAGGTGGATCTGCCCTTGGGGCCACTGAACAGTGTTAGCTGGATGAGATGTTTCTCCTCTTCAAGGGAGATAGAAATGACATCTGAAGTAGCTTGGAAAGAAAACTGATGCAGGCTCCAAAAAAATCCCCTGAATTTTTACGTCGGGAAATCTGACAAAATGTTTTATCTTGAAACTATCATTATTAATTTTGCTAATTGGTCAGCTCAAAATCTGCCACCCTCCCTCCCTCCCTTCCTAGTAGAGACATTGTAGTGTTTTGAATGATGAGAAACTGCCAGTCTCAGCCACTATAGTTTCTGTTTCTCCAGAAGTCAAACAGAACTTCCCCTTGTCATGGGTCTCCCTCTCCCCAGCGCCCAGTGCTGGCTTTAGTTTGGTGCTACCTATCAGCATGGCATAGAATCTCTCTCCAGAAACTGCCAGGGCATTTTTTAACTGTGCCTTTTTGGCATATGTTGGATACCTGTTCCTGCCGGCTGTCAAACCAGGCTGAGATGCTCTTAACACCAGAACAACCTCATGTTCAAAATGAGGTTAGAAACAGTGACCCAAGGTGAAAAACTCAGGTTCAGACAGAACAATACTTACTGAGTGCCAGTATGTTCTGGGCACTTCCAAAACTCTTTATAGGCTAAGGACTAAATTTGGAATTTACTCACTTCTAACATTAGCCCCAACAACTCTTAGGATATGGTTTTAATAATTATGCCAAATAAAACAGTGTTGCACACTTAATTAAGACATGCATATCGTTGCAATTAAGAGCAACTATATGTCATAGGAACCATTACACTAGGACGGTGACACGTTTTACTGGGCTATTATTTTTGCATTTAAAGATTTTAAATATGACTTGAGGCAGTAACTATCTCTTGCTGAATCCTCCTAATGAGGACACCCAGGAGGTGCTAAGGGGCCATGGCATTACCAGGAGGCTGCAGTGCGGTGTGTATTTTCTCTTTCCTTTTCAGCTCAGCAGCCTGTGGGCCACCAATTAAGGAATTCTTTTTGTGACTGGGATGCTAGAGATGACCCATGTTGTACCATAAAATATAACATCCATTTTTAAGTGACTTAGTGTTTGCTTTCTTCCACGAAGATTTCCCAATTAGTATGTGTAGTTCTCACAGAATAGCACCTCTAATGAATGCCCTCAGACAGGCAAACCACTATACTATGATGAGCTGTATGCAGACTTGCAGACCAACAATGGCACAAAGGCCAGAGTGATTTGCTCTGCTTGGTTATGTCAAGGAAAGATCTCATATCATGGTGGACATTAGAACTGGGTTTTTAAATGTGACTAGGGGTTGATAAGTAGAAGGGTAAAGGACAGCATTCATTCACATGGCCAAGGAGAAGAAAAAGTAAAGGTACAGCACAGTCCACTAAGGGCACTGTTACCACTGCAAGACGTGAAAGAAGATGAAGAGCTGGGTTTGCACAGGTGAGGGTGAGGGAGGTGTCTGCCAAACCCTAGAGGGCTTTGAGCTGGAGTCTGCCCTGCAGGAAGCAGACGTTCCTCTATAGGTTCAGACATCTTCCATGGAGTTTAAGATCTAGAGAAGTAGGAGAAACAAATTTGGATATTAATAGTAGAAAGATTAAGCTGGAGAAAGAGTGGAGAAGGGAGTGAAGAGAGGAGAGATTTATCTGACAAGTCGCTCCCCTCTCCTGCCTGGTTTCTATCCTGCTGGCTTTTCAAGGAAGGAACTTTCCATGACTTTCTTCTAGGCCACTTCCTCAGCCTCACACCTCTTCCTCACCTCTCTGCAGCCTTGTCACCTACAATTTCCCCCTTTCTACTCTTCTTTTTCTCCTTTACTTTAATAAGCTCCACAATACAGACAACAACATAAGATAAAGAACAAAAAGAAAGCTAGTCTAACTTTGTAAATGTCAATTTGACAGGTAAACAAAGAAAATATTTATTTCATCCCTCTGTGTTTATGCTGCTTCCTCTATCATTAACTGGATGTGCAGAAATATGGAATAACAATAATAATAACTACCATTTACTGAGCTCCTAATATATGCTGAGTTTATACTAGACATTTCCCACTGTTATCATATTTAATTCTCACAGCAATCCTAATGTAGTAGTTATCTTCTTCATTTTATACATGACGAAATGAAGGAACAGAGGGGTTCACTTGTCAAAGGTAGTGTAGAACTCATAAATGGTGTAGCCAACATTTGATTCCAGATCTACCTGACTCTAAAACATGCTCTTTTACTGACACACACTGCTTCCTATGCTCGTTTGTTCATTCATTCATTCATTCATCCAATAAATACCATATTCCTACTATACACCAGTCATCCTTGCCTCCAACGGACTGCTGTTCTGGGAAACGTGTCTGAATTAGGTGAATAAAAATTTAAAGTCTCTCACCTTGGAAAAGATCTCATTCACTGGGGTTGCATGTATAGGATCTTGGAGTAGAAGTGGCTCACACAACACATGCAAATAATTGAAGTTATTCTATGAGATCTATTTATTGCATGCCAGGAACTGTACTGATCACTTTACATGGAATAAAACTCATTTAATTCTCAAGATAATGCCTCAAGGTATATGTTATTATCATCATCAATTCCATTTTACAGAGACTGAGGCACAAGAAGTTAAGAAAGTTGCACAAGTTTATCCAACTGGAAGGTGGTGAGTTTGTGCTCAGACTTGGGCAGTTTGACTCCCAATGCTCTGCTGCCTATGGAGCACCAGGACAACCGAAGGATAAAAGAATGGCCAGGGGTAGATCTCCTATGAGGGAAGGGGAGCTGACTGCGTCATGGCTGTGCCTGGGAGAAGGAACCTGAAATCGTCTCTCATCATCCCACCATTCAGCTTCTTAAGATTCCAGGGTCTGACGGACAACAGGTCAGTCTCTATGCCCATGTCAGAGGGTAAATCCCATAGGTAGCAAGGGCCTCATGGAGGTAGAGGGGAAGAAGGGAGAGTAACTCCAAGCTGCTGTCATGGAGAGGCATTCTCTTTCTGAGATTTGTGCTACCTTTCTTGTGTTTTTGGTGGCCCACTCTCCTTAATAGTATTTTGGAAACTGATATGGTTTGGCTGTGTCCTCACCCAATTCTCATCTTAAATTGTAGCTCCCATAATTCCCATGTGTTTGGGAGGGTCCTGGTGGGAGAAAATTGAATCATGGGGGCAGTTTCCCCCATACTGTTCTCATGGTAGTGAATAAGTCTCACAAGATCTGATGGTTTTATAAGGGGTTTCCCCTTTTGCTTGGCTCTCATGATCTCTTGCCTGCCACCATGTAAGACATGCCTTTCGCCTTCCACCACGATTGTGAGGCCTCCACAGTCACGTGGAACTATGAGTCCATTAAACCTCTCATTCTTTATGAATTACCCAGTCTCAGGTATGTCTTTATCAGCAGCGTGAAAATGGACTAATAAAGAAACATTCTGGGGAGTGAGGTGAAGAATGCAAGAAGAGAGAGCAATGGGGGACACAGCAGAGGTGAATGGCAAGGGAAAAGTGAAACTCAAGTAGGTGTTCCTGCAGTCAGTAAAATTTAAAGCATTGAAGTATTTTCTTAAAGAGCACGAAAAAGTGACAAGTTTGGGGATCAACTATAGAAAAATGAAACATCATTCACAGCACTCTGAAATTTAACAAAAGGAAGCTTGAAAAACAATAACCTAGGATTTTAATGTTATTCACCTGCTTTTCAGATATTTTCTCAGTAGAATCCACTTATTCATAGATATCAGCATCCTGCAATGTCAGAGTATGGCTTTAAAAACATAATTCTGACTATGTGGTTCTCTTCTTTAAAATCTTCCCACAATTTTTTTTTTTTTTGAGACGAAGGCTCACTCTGTCACCCAGACTGGAGTGCAATGGCATGATCTCAGCTCACTTCAACCTCCGCCTCCCGGGTTCAAGCAATTCTCCTGCCTCAGCCTCCCAAGTAGCTGGGATAACAGGTGCCGATCACGATGTCCAGCTAATTTTTGTATTTTTAGTAGAAACGGGGTTTCACCATGTTGGCCAGGCTGGTCTTGAACTCCTGACCTTGTGATTCGCCCACCTCGGCCTCCCAGAGTGCTGGGATTACAGGCATGAGCCACCGCACCTGGCCAAAATCTTCCCACTATTTTCAGGCGAAGTCCAAGTTTCTTGGCATTGCCTTCAAAGGCCCTTACTATGTGATTCAACCTACTTTTCTAGATTAATCTTATACCACTCTGGACTGGCAACTGTTATTGTTCCACTAAAAGACCTCAAACTTTCACGTCTTTGTTCATCTTCTTTCTGACTGCAATCCCTTAATATTTGGGATTTTATCCTTGGTATATACATACTGCAGAGTCATTTTCCTCTCATCAAACAATCAGCCTCACATTTCTATGCATCCTCAGTTAGGCGGGGCCACAGAAAGCTCTAGTCCTGGCCAGTGGGCCTATTATTAACAGAAGCGATGTGGACACTCTTAGGCCAGTGCATTTAAAAGCTGGTGTGTGTTCACTCTCTCTCTTCTCTACCATAGTGACCTGAGAGCCACATGTTAAGATCATAGATGGAAGGGTTCTGGATCCCTGCATTACCACCTGGAAGAAAGCTGCTCTGGAGGGTCAACTGGATAACAACATACTTTGTGTGAATGAGAAACTTTGTGGGGTTAATCTACAGAGAATTCAGAATGAAGTTACTATCTTTGGGTAAGTTAGCCTATTCTGACTACTACACTATTCCATAAGGTCAGCTCTGTCTCGGGCGGAGTTAATCCCTCTTTTTCGTGTTCCCACTGCATACCTACATGATGGCACTCAATGACTATACTGAGATCTATCTCAGTATAATCAAATAGAAATAGTGTACACATACAGTATAGAAATAGCATAGTAATATACCACATAATGCTATAATTACCGTAAGGGAAGGTGACCCTGATGCATTGGAAGTACTTTAGGGAGAAGGTACAAACCAGTTGACCATTGTATGCTAAGCTTTTGTTGAAGGAACCTATTAGTATGACTTCCCCTTAAGCAAATCTTCTTTTTCCACTAACTTTTCTTAGAGAAAAAAAACACTTGCAATTTAAGAGGAATAAGAAATAAGTTCCTGAATGCAATTTATAAGTAAACTGAAAGATATATTCATCTTTAAGGGACAAAAATGATAATTTCCTATTAGGTAAAGAAAGGGAGCTATTTTGCCCCAAATCATAATCATATGGGAATAAGCCACCAAATTTAAGCCGCGTATTCACAAAATATGTAGAGGCATTAATTTTTCAAGGTGAAAATAGTAACACATTTCCATCGACTTATATAATTTCATCACGCTCCCATATATCACAGTGAGGAAGCAAATTTCAATGATACTAAAGATGCTTCTTCACTAAGTTTTCAAATACAATGATTTCAAATGGTTTTAATTTACCCTTGTTTATGATGAAAATAAATGTTATTTTGATTGATTGGCAAACGTCTACTAGCAGCAATAAGAGCAATTATGTTTGACATGGAGACATTATAAAATCTATAACCCAAACCTTTAAAGTCTGATTTAAAATGTCAAATTTGACTTATGAGAACCAGTTATAATCCTGCTTCATGCAAAAAGCATTAGGTTAATGCTGGAGCAAAGTACTCTTGCCAAGCATGGACTGGCATAATTAATCAGGGATATTTCAGAAACGAATCATCTCCAAGGGGTTATTGATTTACTGTCATGACACGTTTTTCTTATGGGCTGAGATGGTGCTCTGGAGCTGGGATGCACTGGCATGTATTTTTCAGTGACTAAGCCTTGATCTGTCCTCCTGGATTCCTGCCATCTCTGCACTGACATCTGCAAACACTCACATTTGACGGCCTCATGCCTGAGTGTGGTGGCTTCCAAGTTGATTAGAATTAGTTCAGAGGGGTTTTGGACTAGTCTGAGTGTAATCGAAAGCAGAGAACCATGAGTCTCAAGAGAGTGGCAAGCACCCTGCAAATGGCATTATATTAATAGAGAATGTGCCTGTGCATATGCACACACACATGCAAACATACGCAAGCACACGACATGCAAGCATATATACTAGTACAGATTCATGCATTTGCACACATGCAAACACACACACTCATCCATGCACACACACACAAGCACACATACCCATGTGCACACACACAAATGTGCACACACACATATTAACATACTTAAAGAATGAAGAATATTTCAGCTTTAATCTTCAAGGTCATCTCTATCACCTATTAAATGAAATTAAAGCTCTTAGAGAAATACTAACTTATTTAAACACATATAAAGTAGTTATAACTTAACTGTTTTTCACAATGATTCCATGACATAAGGCAATGCTCTCAAAAGGGGCCTTTAGAGCCCAGTATAGTCTAGAGTTCTCCCAAAGATCATAGGAAAAAGCCAAGGGAGAAAAAGGCAATTTAGCCCACAGCTCAAAACCTTTTCTCCGTAGTCTTTGGCTTTGCAAAAAGAAAATGACACCCTTTCAACACAAAGCATTGTGGATAGTTATAGAAGCGTGGGTGGGAAGACAGTAGGTAATAGGTGGAGAAAGGCCTCTAAGAAATGGATAACATTTCTGTTACATCAAATTCCTATGCCTTTTTCAGGTCTTTGCTCATGTTTTATTTCCCTGTACATTGCATATCTTGCTTAGGCTGCCTGGATGATTCTGTGGTCAATGCTGAGCTCAGATGAATGGAGACTCTAGTGACCACATTGGCTCTGCTAAGTGTGGGAAGAGGGGGAAAGGATGGGGCCAGGAAGTCTTTCACCATTAGCTGGCTATGTAACTTTGAGCCAACTGGAGCCCTTCTGGACCTCAGACTTGTCATCTATAGGATTCTGCAGTACTGGACAGTAGGGGTCCTGTTTGAATCTTGGGAATTTTTGTCTACATCTGTGATGTCACATTTTTTGTATCCAGTGTTTACATCTGCCCTTCCTTCTTCTTCCTTCACTATATAAACTCTGAGTTTAAATACTATACCATATCACAGAAAAGTGCACAAATAGTGAGTGTCCAGAAAAATCAGCAAATGTTCCTAAAGTGAACTCACTCCAGTAACCAGCAATTGGATCAAAAACAGCTTTGAAAGCCTTCCAGAATATCCCCTTCAGACTTCTTCTTGTCACAGTGAATCTCCATAAAGGCAACCACCACTCTGACTTCAAACACCGTACATCAGTTTTGCCGATGTTTACATTTGTATAAATGGAATCATATGTTATGTCTTCTTTTGTGTCTGGCTGCTTTTGTTCAATATTATATTTGTGATATTCATCTGTATTGCCTTGTGGAGCTGTAGTTTTCCTTCTCATTGCTGCATAGTACTCCATTGTGTGACTATAATATGATGTATTTATTCATTCTGTTATTGATGACACTGTGGTTCTCTCCAGTTTGGTGCATTTGGGAAGAGTGCTGCTATGCCCATTTGTGCGTATTCTTCTTTTGGTGGGCATGCTTGCATTTTTCTTGGGCATATATACTGAGGAGAAAAACTGCTAGCTCATAGGACATGATCACAGATATTCAACTTTAACAGACAGAGTCAAAGAGTTTTCCAAATGATTGTACCAATAGACCCTCCCGTCAGCAGTGTATGAGACTTCCACTTATTCTGAATCCTTGTCAGCACTTGATACTGTCTTTTTCATTTGAGTCATTCTCATGCTTGCCCTTTAAATTTCAGTGCTTTATTTCTAACTTATCACCTTCTGACTCAAGCCATCCAGATTGTCGTACTGTTGCTGGTCAGGTTCCCTGTGTGGCAGATTCTGAGATGGAAATCAGCATGCAGAAGTTTATTAGGGAAGTGTTCTAGGACCAACACCTGTCCAGGGAAAGTAAGAAAGTGTGATCTAGGCAAGGAAGGTATGGCCTTGCAATGCAGTCTGAACAAGGGCCTGAGCCCACCCTACTAGGAGCTGCAAAGCTGTGAAGGCCCTGCCCTTCAGAGTTGCCCCTAATAGAGGAAGTGGGTCAGGTCTTTATACCCCAGCATGGACCAGTTATGGGATGAGGGCTGCCACAGGAAGGGGGTCTGAACTTAGTAAGGCTGCTGTCTTCACATAAGGGCAGTTCTGGAGAGGGCTTAGAGCAGAGGGCTGAAACTGACGGCACTCCCACCTGCTGGGGAAGTAAGTCCAATCCCCAAAGGGGACCTGTGTGGCACATCCTGGCATCCACTAAACATGGTTAACACTACACCAAGTAATACAGCTAGTCTGAACCTCTGATTTTAAAATCCATAGATGGCATACCTACAGTTAACAGATTCTGACAATCCACAATTGCGCTGCAGGGTTATGAATCTGCTGACATTGGCACTTACAGGGACTTAGTGTTCTTATGAAACAAGAAATTGGTCAGTACATGATTAAATTCCTTACCACCACCTAATTTTGGTGCTATAGTCAGCCCCTGTAATTTTATATATGGTCATGCACAGCTAATAAGCCTCCTTGACATATAACTGTCTTTCTTACTAGCCAGGGCATAGTTGGCACTTCATGCTTTTTAAAACTTGTTATCAATTTGTAGCTATTCAACACCTTATTCAGCTGAATAAGGCACAGGTTAGACCATCTAGTTGTGGTCCCCGTAGACTCGAGGCTCAGGGAACAATGCCAGTCGTACAGACAATACCAAGTGCTAATTCCCTCATGAGGCAGAGCAACGGGGAAGGGGGCTGGAGGAAGAAACATGCTCTGAGCTCCACATGTAGATCACACAACCAACCTTTGGTTTTATTCCTCCTTATGGCCCTATGTTTTGTCATTTTCACCCACAGACCAATATTTTAAATGGCTTTATTTCCCAAACTGTATATATCAAGTCATAATCCTCCCTATTTTTATTATAATTCATCATGGATATATATTTTGGCCAGCTTCAGATCAGCATGAGATCAACAGTATTACAACATTGTGCTCACAGAGTTCAGCCAAATCAAAGAAACCAGACATTTTCATCAGCCTCTGCAGCCTAATCCTGGGTAGAGGCACATTTTTAAAGCTTAAACCAGCTGCAGATCCTTCCTCGTACCTACTTTGGTTGACCCCTAGGAGTCAGGTCTCCATTCTGTGACTATCTCAGGTAAACAGAAAAGTCCCCAGTGTACACAGTGATGAGTGGCATTTCTATCTCTTCACCAGGAGCCTCCCTCATGAACAGAGACTGGACCTTCAAAAACTGCTCATCAACTTTTGTCTTCAGGCCCACCCCTTGCTCCAGCCAATATATCTCCCTGACTCCATATTCCTCTTGCTTTGATAGTCATAAGTCTATGATATCTGGTAGCCACTGAAGAGGGAACCAAGATGAGGGCAGGGCTAACTTGGAGCCTTGAGAATCTTTTCAGCTTCAAGAATCAGAAAGGATGAAGGGGAAAAAGATGAGAGAAAGACTATTCAAAAGGTACAGAATGTGCAACTTTATGGGTTGCATGAACTAGATATAATGGCCAGTTCCTGGATTACTGGGGCTAGGAATCAAATGAGTAGAGGATTATAAAAATAGCTGTGTGCTGTGCTATACGAGGATAGGCAGCTTATGGATTATGAAAGTAGAACACACTAAAAGTAAAAATCAATCCAGTAAGTGTTTTGGTAAGTGGGTGAATATGATCAAGGAATAAAGAATGACTAGGAAAAGCTAGGATGCATGAAGAATAGCAGGCGTTCTTGTAGTAAAGGGAAGTCCAACAAGCCCTTCTCCAACGTGGCTTCAGAGGACCCTTTCCTCTGCCCTCAACTCACCTGGGATCTGATCCTCAGTGGCAATCACCTCAGTCTGGGGGAAGCACCATGACTTCCAGAATTTGAACAAAGATGTATGAATCCTTTAAATCCATGAGCAGGAGATGTTTTACAAACAGAGATGAGGATTAGGAAAGGGAAAAGAAAGAGAGAGAAGCAGGACGTTGACAAGGACTGGGTCGCTTTTCTGATTCATGTGCATATTCTTTGAGGTCAGGTCCTTCTTTTGGCTCTGCTTAAATCGGTTCTAGATCATATTATTGTCCTTAATGAATTCTTACCCAGGCTGGAGTGCCATGGTGTGATCATAGCTCACAGCAGCCTTGAAATCCTGGTCTCAAGCAATCCTTCCACTTCAGCCTCCTGCGTAGGGCTAAACTACAGGTGTGTTCCACCATGCCCAGCTAATTTATTTTTTGTAGAGATGAGGTCTCATCATGTTGCCCAAGCTGATCTCAAACTCCTGCCCTCAAGTGATCCTCTTGCCTTGGCCTCCCAAAGCACTGGGATTGTAGGTGTGAGCCACCATGCCCAGCCCTTCTTGACCATTTTTTTTTCAGTGCTGGGGTATAATTGACAAACAGAAATTGTATATATTTAAAGTGTACAACTTGGGGTTCTGATATATGGATACATTGTTAAATGACTACCACAATCAAGCTAATTAATATATCCAACACCCCACATAGTTGTGTGTGTGTGTGTTAACACTTAGGGTCTACCCTCTTAGTTTCAAGTACATAATACAGTAAGTATCCCTGATTAATTCTTGACAGCTGATCTCAGGCGATTTCCATTTAACACCTGCAATGAATGGGCCATATTATTATTCTTTTTTTTTTTTTTGAGACGGAGTCTTACTCTATTGCCCAGGCCAGAGTGCAATGGCACGATCTCGACTCACTGCAACCTCTGCCTCCTGGGTTCAAGCGATTCTCTTACCTCAGCCTCCTGAGTAGCTGGGATTACAGGCGCTCGCCACCATGCTCGGCTAATTTTTGTATTTTAGTAGAGATGGGGTTTCACCATGTTGGCCAGGCTGGTCTTGAACTCCTGACCTCGTGATCCACCTGCCTCGGCCTCCCACAGTGCTGGGATTACAGGCGTGAGCCATGGCGCCCAGCTTATGGGCCATATTATTCTTATTGCCCTTCAAGTCATCGCCTGTGAAACACTACAGATAAGCAGGATTCTAAATCAGAGTAATGAAGAGAAATGCCACTGAATGACATCTGAATGCCTGTGGCATGGTAGGGGCTAGAGATTGAGCAAATGAAATGCACCTTGAAGGAACAGCTGGGAAGGAATGTGCACACAGCGTTTTCAGTTAGTAGGTGCTTAATGCATGTTTATGGAATGAGGGAATGAGTGAGGATTTTGCAGAAACACTGTGAATACCGAAGGCATTACCAGGTTACTTTTTGTCACTTTAAGTTCACAGGAAGGATGAGGGGGTGTTTAGTTCTTTCTATCAGGGTCTCAGAAATCTTTCTCCTCCTAGTGAGGTATATTGTGTTCAGCTCTTGCCAAACTTAAATTGCAGCCATGTTAAAGAGGAAAAAGGCTTTAGCACATTCCTTTGGGGAATGGAAACAATTTATTTTGTTTGTTTCTAATGGAGCGGGTTAGCTCCAAAATCTCACTGTGAGGTCTGAGAATCTGAGTTGAGGACCGCCAGGCAGCTAGAGGGGCAGAGAGGGGAAGAGGGAAGAGAATGAGAGAAAGACTGAGACATTATCAGGTGACTGAGATAGCAGCAGCAGCCAGGGATCAAGGCAATGCATAAAACAGAGTTCCTGGATTCACATCAGGAATACATATTTAGCCAAGTATAATATGAATATAAATGCTTTCATGACGATTATTTAACAAAGAAATGCTAGTTTTTGTTTTTAAATTACAATCTTCCCCTGTGGCTCAGCACAACCAACTTCAGTATCTTTGAGGGTGGGGCAGAATAGAGTGGCTTTTGTTTGTCGGTTTTTCCTCCTCGTTATCCAGAACAATGAAACTGCCAGGCTTGTAGTTCATCTTCCTTTGCAGGAGGAAAGGAGAAGGACATAAATGCAAATGACCTGGATGATAACAAGTAATCAGATTTTGGAAAGACTCTCCGATTTCTCAACACAAACTAGATGACGAGAAACATAAGCATGATTTCTCATCTGCTGGTATCCCTTGAAAGCTTATTTTATAATATAATTTATTTCCAAAGGGTGGACTTGGTCTCCTAACAAGAGTGGAGTGTTGTCCTTGCGAAGCTGCAAATGTCAGTACACAGCCTCAAGGTTAACATGGGTGGCATAAATAAAAAGGAAAATGCATCCTTCTCAGAGTTTTCAAGCCTATAATAAGACTTGCTGGCGTGTTCAGTGATATACGGTCTTTTTATTTTCAGCAGAGAGCAGTATGCTTTGGGTCTTCAAAATATTGTTTCATTGCTTTACAGAAACCAATCAATAACACACAGGTAAAGTTTTTGGTAAGGCACATAAATCCTAGCATGGGGAGACCAGCTGTTGTGAGATTCTGGCTCGGTGCCAATTTCCAACTGGGGAGTCTCAAGGAAATGATCCTGAATCTGGGGCTTTGTTTGGATTTCAATGGAACATAATCGGGCGACATCTGGTCCCCCACCTTGTGCTGGCTTGGCCACACTTCATCCACCATGGCTCTGTGCACCTCCTGCGGGGCTTCCTGCAAGCGCCAGGCACCCGTGCCCTGCCCATCACCAGATGCCAATCAGTTTTTCACAGTGGGGGACAAAAAGAGAATTTGGGGCCTTGAAGATGCCTGCTGAGAACATCTCATAAAAAAGATCTTAAAATGCAATTTGGGTCCCACTGCCCCACAAGTTACTGGACACCAGACAAAAGAGAATGCAAAAATAACTTTGAGGGAGGAAAAGTGAGCAGGAGCGAATAAGGATAAGCACTGGAAATCCGCAGTGTGGGCACAAGATAAAGGAAAGATGAAAGGGGTGAAAAAATTAATGAATAAAGGCTAATAAATACCCAAGCATATACGCACTCATACGAATAAAATAAAGTTATAATCAAGTTAAAAACCATTTACACATACTAAATTAGCAAACTTTTCTTATAAGAATCTGTCATGTTGCAAGAATAAAGTGAAAAGCACCTCTCATGAATACTGGACAGAAAATACAACTCAACCACTGTTTTAGAAGCAAACTGTCCCTACTAACAAGGACTATAATTCGATTCCTGGGAATCTATGCTAAAGAAATAATAACCAGCCTAAATAAAAGAAATAAACACAAGATAAAACACATTCTCCTTCAGCTTGGTAAACAAAGATATTTTCCCTAGCCCTACTTACAGTAGCAAAATAATTTAAAATAATCTTAATAATCTACCATTGGGGAATGGTTTTTCAACTAAGATATATCCACTCGGTAGAATATTACACAACCATTAAAAACATCTAAAACACTTATATATCATATTTAGACATCAAAGAACATCAAAACATATTTATATTATCATATTTAGTTTCATAAATATTACATGGAAAAATCTAAAAGGAGCACATCATAATGTTAACACCGATTCCTTTGTCTGAAGAACCATGAGTGATCTTTCTTGTTTCTACATTTTTATATTTTTTAGAATGTTCTTTAAATTGTGGGTGTTACCTTGTTATTAAAGTTACATTCATAAAATTTTTTTAAAGCATACATTAAAGAAAATGTGGTGTATGTACAGGAAAATATTTGAATAAAGTGTTTCCAAGAAAACACAGAAATATGAAGAACCAGGGCAGGGCTTATAATAAGCTGAGCAGATGAGCAGGAGAAAGGGCAAATCGGCATGTTCCTGACATCAGAAATAAGAGAGTGAGAAGGAAGTAGAAGCTTAAGTAAGTTATAAGAAAGAAAGAAAAAAAAAAACAAAAACAAATAAAGGACTAGGATATAGAAAACAAAGAGGGGAAGCTATCAAATAAAAGTGGTATTGCTGAATAGTGATGACTTTTGCTTTGCTAGGGAACCATTTAAAAATGCTTGGTCACCATAAGCAATACTGGGGAAAGGCCATATGAATTTACAATGCAGAAAAGTCAAAGACAACTGGGGGGAGTAAAGGTGATGTACTAATCGGATCTTCCTTATACATAATCATGACCAAAAGAGTCATTTCAAGCTTTCAAGTCAGTCCTCTGGGACATCAGTGCCCTAACAAATACTACTTGTGGCTCTCTTCTGTCAATCTGCTCATCTGTGGTGTTAATTTTATGAATAATATTTCAGGATGGCTACGCAGATTTATTTGAGGAGGAATGTAAAGGGGAGAAAATTAGAAAGCATTGCAATAACAACGCATTTGAGAACTTTTGAAAAACTGACCACCATTTTGGCAGAAAAGTGTAAAATGCATGATTCATCTGTGGTCCCCCTAATGATTTTCTATCCCTGGATTGGCCCTTTGGGAAACTCTACTAGATAACATAAGTCTTTTTAAGATCTTTCCTTGCTAGACTATAAACCTTTATTTTTTTCTAATGAGTCTTCAATTTTTAGTTCTGTTTTGATGCATATTCCCTCCTTCTACCTTTTTCTGATCCTGCGTAAAATCCCTTTCATCATTGTAGGAATCTGTAAGAATCCCTATTTCTTAAATTTGTATTTATCAAGTAGTAAGTTAATGTGATTCTTGGCAGCACCTTCCATCATTTGAAGATGGCTTCTCAGAATTTTCTTAGTTTCTTTACCTCTGTTCCCCTATTTGCTTTGCAGCTTGAAAAAATGAAATAATACAGGGGAGTTCTCGTTTTCCAGCTGCAGAATCAGTGTAAGGCAGAGCTGTACGTTAGAGTTTCTCCCACAGCAAATAATTCTTCCTACTTCTTACTTGCGGATGGAGCCTTCAATTTTCTGGAGAAAAAAGTACCTTGGAAATGATGTCACCCTGTTTTAACAACATGAAGTATTTAATATTTCCTATGCTACTTGGATTATGTAAGCCCATTTACCTTCCCTCCCCTGGCACAGTTTAAATTTACAAGTGGTTTTAATATAGAGATGATTTTGCTAAGCAATATAAAAACACTTCCTCTTGCAAATTCTTAGACTGCTTTCTGTTATTTATTTCACTGAACATCCATGGGCTGAGCTGCAGCAATTGCTGAAAGTGTCTTTGCAGCAGCACCTTGAATATGTCTTCCAATTCTATTTATCAACAGCAGGATAAGTTAGATACTCTCTCTCATAACTCAAATGCTTTCTGAAAGATAATCATTAAGAGAAATTGCTGTAAACTAACCATTAGCTTTTTCAAGAGTGCAAGGATTATCAGCCAACTTAAATTTAATGCACCAAAATCAATGAGGAAAAAGACATCAAGATGTTCCCTAAATCACTGCAAAGCTAGAGTTGTTTGTTTAGAGTATCTTTAACTAGAGTTCTTTTTATCTTGTGAAGCAATGGTAACTCTTTAAGTTTATGAGGTTTCCTCTAACTTTCCATCTTTGTGAACTTAACCCATTGGTGGAGGATAGGCTGGTGTTGATTCAGTTTCTCCAGGTGTGTTTGAAAAGCTTTAGACTCAAACATTTAAAAAAATTGCATAGAGGAAAGGTAAGGGCTATACTTTATATATGCTTTTTAATAGATTTTTTGCCACATAAATTCTGACATTTAACCAAAGCTACTTTTCAGGGTGAAGCTTTTGCCTGCTTAGGCCAAGGCCACCAGTATTCACACACCTCCCCCAAATTCAGCCTTGCAGGGGCTGGAAAATGCCAACACCTAACAGCTACCAGTGGCCAGGCGCGTTGGCTCACATCTGTAATCCCAGCACTTTGAGAGGCCGAGGCAGGTGGATCACCTGAGGTCAGGAGTTCGAGACCAGCTTGGTCAACATGGAGAAACCTCGTCTCTATTAAAAATAGAAAAATAACCCGTGCATGGTGGTGTGTGCCTGGAATCCCAGCTAGTTGGGAGGCTGAGACAGGAGAATCGCTTCAACCTGGGAGGCGGAGATTGCAGTGAGCTGAGATCGCGCCTCTGCACTCCAGCCTGAGTGACAGAGGGAGACTCTGTCTCAAAAGAAAAAAAAAAAAAAGAGCTACTCATGCTTTCCTTCTTCCTTCCCCATTCCTCTGCAACATCAGATGTTTGTGGAAGATGACTCAAGTCATCTCCAGGCTGTTTGCTTGTGGGTTTGAAACTCTGGGAGTCTCCTTACTTTTAATTTCTCCTCCTCTTCCCACCAGCTAAAGAGCTGAAACCAAAGAGAAAGACATTCTTTTTGTTTGTTAATTTTAATGAGCAAAGGGATGGCGGGGGGTGAAGGGGAATTAGGGCTTCTTTAAGCAAAATATACTGTTCAATGAATTGCAGGCTTTTGCAGTTGTGGGATGGGAAGCCGAGTGGTTACTGAAGTTACACCTGGGTTGGAATTCTAGCTTTGCACTCACTAGCTTTGTGACCTTGGGGAAGACATTTAACTTATTTAAGCCTCAATTCTCACAGCTATAAAATGGGCTTAAAAAGGAATAAATACCTAATGGTGTGGTGCTGAAGTAAACCAGGCAATACATGTAAAACAGTCACTACAGTACCTGGCACAAGTTAAGTGCTCAGTCAGTGTTTGTGTTATCATTTTATTGCTCCAGCTATAGTCTTTTCCTGATTCTTTCTTGCGACCACAGCACCCCAAAGGTTTTTGAGTTATCTTGGAACTAAGTGGACCTAACAGGGAATCTATTATCATGGATAAATGAAAAACTGAATGAATAAAATTTACTGGTTTCCAAAGGAAAGCAGAGAATAGATTCAAATTTCAATTATTTAATAAACACCAAACACAACAATATATACTGAACTGAAGAAGTTGGATGGGATAGGGGGAGGTGTCTTTAAGAAGCAGAAGACCTGCCGGATGCGGTGGCTCATGCCTGTAATCCCAGCCCTTTACAGTCGGCAGGAGGCCGACGCAGGCAGATCACGAGGTCAGGAGATCAAGACCATGGTGAAACTCCATCTCTACTAAAAATACAAAAAATTAACCAGGCGTGGTGGTGGGCGCCTGTAGTCCCAGCTACTTGGGAGGCTGAAGGTGGAGAATGCCGTGCATCCAGGAGGCGGAGCTTGCAGTGAGCCGAGATCGCACCACTGCACTTCAGCCTGGGTGACAGAGCGAGACTCTGTCTCAAAAAAAAAAAAAAAAAAAAGAAGCACAAGACCCTCACTGTCTTCATTACTCCCTTCTCCAATGCAGCTTTGGCCACATACGCTACAGAATTTTTCCCTTGGCTTCTAGGTCACTACATTCAAATCTTATGATACTAAAACTTTTAGGCAACTCAAATGCAGTAAGTCCAAAACTAAATTTATGATCAGCTATTGTGCCCCGCTACTGCTCTCCTAGTGCTCCCTATCCACTGCCCAACTTATTGCTCATATGAAACATTGAGAGTCATTCCTGACTTCCCTTTGGGTTTCTGGCTGGTAAAACTGGACAGGGAACACTAGCAGTGAACTAAGTTTGGGGGTACATTCCCAATTTTGGTTATGAGCACGCAAGGAATGAGAAAACTTTTTGATGTTCAACTTAATGAGAGTCTGGAGCTTGTAAAAGAATTCCTAGCTAGGTGATAAATGCAGCTATAATTGTGAATACGCTCATTTAAAAGAAAGGCATACATATATATTAAGACCAAAACAGGGCCCAAGAATAAACCTTGAAGGACTCCATGTTTAATGGCTAGATGGCAGAAGAGATGAGCCTGCAATGCATAGTAGAGAAAGTAGCCAAAGAGATGAAAGGAAAACCAGAAAGTGTAGTATCAGGGAAGGCAAGGGGAAGAAAATAAAAGGAGAGAGTGGTCTATGGCAATGTAATGCTGCTAAAAAGGCAAAATGAGGACTAAAAAATGTCTATTGATGTTCTGGCAAATGCAGGTTGTCTTAGTCTGTTTTGCGTTGCTATAACATAATACCCAAGGCTGAGTAATTTATAAAGAAAAGAGGTTTATTTGGCTCACAATTCTGGTGGCTGGAAAGTCCAAAATTGGGCAGCTGCATCTGATAAGGGCCTCATGCTGCCTTCACTCATGGCAGAAAGCAGAAGTGGAAGTGGATGTGTGCAAAGAGATCACATGAAGAGAGAGGAAGTCTTAAATTCTAGACCCAAGAGTTTAGATTGGATATATGGGCTAAGAGGATCCACTGCACTTTTGTCTTCTGCCCCCATCATCTGCTGGAAATGGTTTTGCCAAGGTGTCTGTTGACCTCTGCTATGGTTTGGATGTGGTTCCCATGAGAGCAGATTGTTAAAAACAGTCTGACTGCTCTCATGGTAACTAATCCATTCTTGCATGAGGGCATCCATCTATTCATGAGGGATCCATCCCCATAACCCAAACACCTCCCATTAGACCACATCTTCCAACACCAACACAGAGGGGACCAAATTTCAACCTCAGTTTTGACAGGGGGTGGGTCTAGAATATAAGACTTTTTCACAATTGTTCCTCAAATTATTTTCAAGTTAAGCTCTCATTTATACTCTTCAAAATGTCTCTTTGCCTCAACTGTGCTAATTCCTTCCTTGGTTTCTTTCTCTATTCTACTTCATACCCCTCCTTGATTCTCTCTCTGCCAATAAAGCCCATAAAATACCTCCATTAGCTGGCAGAGGCTGCAGTCAGAAGCATTTGCAAGAAGAAAAATCTTTAAACAAAAATTTTGTGAGTTTTGCAAAAGGATATGGGTAAGAATGGAAGATATTGCTCTCTTTAGTGTTAGCAGTGGCTAAGAAGAAATTTTTGCATTGGAATCACATACAATCAGCATTGCTGAATCAGTACAAACAATTCTATTGATGATTTGAATCATAATATGCTGGTGATTGTTCACAAAATTCATGAAGAGGCTGAATGAACACAAGCTCATTTGAATTTGTTCAGCCACAATCAATAGTCTCCCATTTAGTGACAGATGAGACAGGGTGGAAGGCTTTTGTCTTCATTTTACAGGTGAGGAAACTGGGGACTGCCCTTCTTTAGCATTTTATAGAAATGGTTAATTCTAGTGAGAAATGTCCAGCCTTTGTCAGTAGGGATACCTAGATTCAAATACTGTTGATACATGGATTCAACTGGAGGACTCTGGGCATCAGGTTGGCTTATAACAGGCATTCAGTAGTTATTAGTTTCTGTTCCTTTCCCTTCCTCCTCTTTAACTTTTGAAATCCCAGTTAGAAAAAGAACTGGCCACTGTGCAGGGATACGCTGAGCCTGAGGGTGGCAGGAAGTGACGAACTTTAGGGGGGTCTCAGCCTCTCACTCAAGTGCATACTTTTAGAACTGTCTCTATCCTCCACATATAGTACTGAAAAAAGTGAGAATTAGAACTCATGACTTATATTTCTGTCTCCAAGGCGCTTAGCCCAGCACCTAGAACTTGACAGATGACCCAAGACCCAACAATGATGTGCTGACAGGTTAAAACAGCAGATTAAAAACACCCTGGCTAAAAACCTCTGCATGACCTGAGGCAAATAACATAAAACATGGCAACTTTATTTGCTGAGCCATTTAGGGTTGGAAATGTTGTGAGAACTAAAATAAAACAAAACAAAGAACCAAAACCAAACCAAACAAACAAGAAACCAAAAAAAAGCAGGCATAAAGCCTTCTGTAAAAATATAAATGCTTAACTATAACCGTTGAAACACATATACACATACAAAAATTCACTGTGTATTTCCACTGAAAATCCTAAAGATTCACAAGCGTTTATTTGTACTAATTTCAGAAGTTTAATTTGATTTTTAAAGATTTCCTCATTTGTTTGAGAAGGTCCCTGAATAACAATTTTTTTTTGTTTTTTTTTTGTTTTTTTTTTTTACAAAGTTATGCTACTTGTAAATATTTAAGATCACTCTAAATAGTAAACACCACATTTCAAACCTCATTTTATTTTAGTGATTCAGGTGTTCTTGACTCCAGGAACGGATGAGACCACAGGATCTTGGAGCGCTCCATGAAAGCCATCGGGCATGGACGGAGGCAGTGGGAGCGCCAGCTGCCTTTGCAATTGACACAGTGACTTCAGCAAAAATGACATGGGAGCTTTGACGTGATTCCTTCAGAAATAGCCATTCACTGGAAAGCCATAAGATATCTTAAATGTGTAGATTCTGTGACTCTAGCTGCATGCTTTACGGACAAATGAGACTAAAGCTTAAAAATGCTTCCAAAGCCAATTATATCATTTAAGATTTCTAGCCTCCTCCTCACCATTGTCATAAAATGAAGAAAAGGACATGTATGTTGTCTTAATTTTTGCATCCCCTATTGACATTTTTACCCTACTGACATTTTTACAAGAGTCAGAGAAAATAAGTATCTTCCAGCTAATTTGGACTGTTTTTGAAAGAATATAACTTTATTTTTTCTTCTAATATGTCAAAATCTAGAGAGTGCCAAACAAAGAAAATAAGAATTTGCTACAAACTGCCAATGAAGTGGGGAATCATATATATAAAGTATACACTGGATTAGGCAAATGCCATATTGATAGTATATGTTTATTTCAGTAAGATCCTTTTCCACCCTATTTCAGCTGTAACGGTTCCATTTTTATCTGCTCGATGTCCATGGAAGATTTTGTCTGGATTTAGGGTTCAATAACTAAAGAAACATTTGAAAATCACTGTGCAAGAAAAATGTCTAAACCTGACAAAATAAAATTTACTGATGGCAAATGAACAGCCAACGTTCGAGTTTAAGAAGTCAGTAGCATAATGTACAGTAAAAGTTGTAGCCCCAGAAACCAGCCTATGATATGACATAAATAAAACTGTAGACTTAGAAGGGAAGGAGAGAAAACAAGAGGTTGGAGGAACTTTTAAAGTACCATTGATTTTCTTTTTCCACTTAAGAAATCCTAATTTTCCTTAGATTTTAATCATAGTGTCCATTTCCCAGCCAGTTGTTTTCACTGCTTTCCTCTACACATTACATAGACTTAAACAACACTGTCTATGTTGGGAAGTTTACTTCTGTTTATTCTAATTTATTTTTGCCCTAAAATTTATCTCAGTTACTTTTGAATTTGGATTCTGTTTATCTAGCTCAGAAATTTGATTTATAAAGTTTTATATATTTGCTCAAGCACCTAAGCCACCATTTGTAAAGGAAGACTCCAAAACTATACAATAATGAAAATAACTATGTCATAATTTTAGACAACTCAGGATAGGAAAACATGTTCTTCAACCACTCCTTAATCTTTTGAAAGATTAATGATTCGTAAAACAGATATTCTGCAAAACAGAGTATCTCAAAATTGAGAGAGAAAAGAGCAACAGGGTTATAGGATGACAGACTCTTTGTGAAAGGATTAGCATATAACATCACACCTAGAAAAATAATTAAATTAATATAAATTTATATTTCCTATCTTTTAGAATCCCCTCAAATTTCCATAGAGTGTGATCCCTCTCTCCAGAAAAATCCATATAGGCACATACTCTCATATACACATTTTCAGAAAATATTTATGACCTCCAATCCACCCATGGATAATGTGGGTTACCCCATATTATGAACTGAATTGTGTTCCCCAAAATTCATATGGTGAAGCATTAACCCCCACAGTGACTATATTTGGAGCTAGAACCTTTAAAAAAGCAATTAAGCTTAGGCAAGGTCATAAGAGTGGGGCCCTAATGCAATAGGGCTGGTAACTTTATAGGACGAGACAGAGACACCAGGGCCATGCTTACACAAAGAAGAGGCCACATGAGGACAGGAGGAGAAAACACCATCTGCCAGCCAAGAATCAAGGCCTCAGGAGAAACCAAACCTGCCAACACCTTGATCTTGGGCTTCCAGCCTCCAGATACGTGGGAAAACAAATTTCTGTTGTTTAAGCCACCTAGTCTGTGGTCTTTTGTTATGGCAGCCTTAGCAGAACAATATACTTCATAACTGAAAGAACCATTTTCAGTTACAGAGAAGAGGGTGGCTCAATTATTGTTGCTAACTGCAGGCCCCTGCTGTTCCATACCTGAACTGTTGTGTATTACGAAGCAAAGTAAGGGGCTCTTGTATGCAGTCATGCTGGATGATGTTCTTATGTGAGAGTTTACCTAAGATTACAGAATCAGAAACTTCTAGAGTGAGGAGAATCTTTTGAGACAGGTTCTCACTGTCACTCAGGCTGGAGTGCAGCAGAACGATCATGGCTCACTGCAGCCTTAACCTCCTGGGGCTCAGGTGATCCTCCCACCTCAGCCTCCCGACAGCTGGGACTACAGCTGTAGTAGTCCCACCACCACACACCACCATGCCTGGCTAATTATTACTACTATTATTATTTGTAGAGACGGGGTTTTGCCATGTTGCCCAGGCTGGTCTCAAACTCCTGGGCTGAAGCAATCTGCCTGTCTTGGCCACCACGCTTGCTAGGAATACAAGCGTGAACCACTGTGCCTGGCCAAGAAGAGGCTATTTTTAAGTGCCTCACAAAGCATCACAACTCTAGTAATATCTTCCTTAGGAAACAAAATAATAAACACTTCATTAGAGCTACAATTGTATATTATCTAAGTCAGTGACCTGCGGGGGTAGGGGGGAACAGAATCAACTCAATAGTCCATGAGTCAATATCTAAAAACAAAACAAAACAAAAGATGGAAAAGAAGAAAAAGAAGTTCATGCTTCGGGTTGTGTTTGCAGATAAAACAAAGCAGAGACACCCCCAGGATGTCTAGGACTTTGCCTCGCGGTGGGATCTAACTGTTCAAGTGCCCAGGGAAGAGTCTCATTTAAATAACTTAAGTTGTTTTAAATTTGTCATGATGCCTCCAGGATGCCCACCTGGGCCAAAATGTCCACCTGAGGAGGGACCACTTTAGATGCCCCTCCCTGCTTCTTGCAGGTTACAGAAAGCTTCAGTACAACTGAGAATCAAGCATGTTTAACACCCTTTCCTCTAAGTCATGTTGCAAAGTGGCTTTCTTTGCTTTCCACATTTTCCCCAGATCTCTCTGTAATTACCAAGAACTGCTACTGCTGCTTATTATTATTTTTGTTTATTGCTGTGTACTCCAACAGACCCACAAAAGGCAGGAACCCACCACTTTGAAAAGGCGCTTTCTCCCTGCACAGAAGGGAGCAAGCCTTTGAAGAGGAAACGGTCCGTGGGAGCTGAGTTCAAAGCACTCCCTGATAGCTAGGAAGCGAGAGAAGACTTCAAAAAGAGAAAGGGTCAGTCTTTGATGAATCTAAAAATTCAAAAGAATTTCTATTGCCAGCCTAATAGGGAGATTCTTTCATATTGTGCTGTAGGGAAAGGAGGTGGCGTTTTTACTAACCCATGAGATTCAATGTAAACAAACCAAGACCAGTAACTTCGTGATAGGGGATTAAGTGTTGTTGGAGTGGAAGTTTCTGTTTAGTTTTAAGAATTTAAAGACGGTTTGAAATGCTTCCTTGAATTACACATTCTGAAAAACTGAAAATGATTTACTCTCCTTGTTTAAACATTTAGATTTTCAGTGCAAAAACCGAGGACTTCATAGGATAACTACACAGTAAATGCATCCTTGGTGACCATCAGCTCATGATACATATTTTGTTTAGGAATAATCTATTTATATGCACTGTGGGAAACAGTTAATGAGTTACTGATGGCGGAGGTATAAAGCTCCTAACTTCCCTGCATGGCTATGCTGAAGACAAATTAACTGAAACATTTGTGCCAGGACTCCAACTTGAAATTTGGAAACCATTTTTCACAGAATAACAATGGAATAAATAAATGTTGGTTAGAGGGATTTGGTTAGCATGATATTTGATATATTTTAGGTAAAATGGGTCTTATTTAAGTGGTAAGGTCAGAAACCTAACTTCATTGTTTGTATAAAGAAAATCATACTGAGTTCTTAGTTCCAACTGAGCAAGAAATTTTTAGAACATGACCCATTCAATACTTAGGAAATGCCTATGGTTGTTACCAGGTGTGACAGACCAGATTGTAAGATGTTTTTCAATGATTCCAAGTACTCAGTATTCATGCCCTCGAGTGCGGGCTGGCCTAGTGACTTGCTTCTAACCTACAGAACATGGTGAAAGTGATAGGATGTCGCTTCTACATTTAGGCTAGAAATGATTGTGGCTTCTGTTTTGCTAGCAAGTGTCCTCCCTTGGCTTTGATGAAGCAAACAGCCATGTGGGGAGGCCGACATAGCAAGAACTGAAGGGGCATCCTCTGGCCAAAAGCCAGCTAGAAACTGAGGCCCTCAATCCAACAGCCTTTGAAGAGCTGAAACCTGCCAACAGCCATGTGCACTTGGAAGCAGATCTTTCCCCGGTCAATCCCTCAGATAAGATGCCAATCCTGGCTGGTATTTTGATTGTACTTTGAGAGGCTCTAAAACAGAAGACCTAGCTAGGCCTGTCTGAAATCCTGATCTACAGAAATCGTGAAATGATAAATGTGCGTTGTTTTAAGCTGCTAAATTTGTGGTGATTTGTTATGGGGCAAAACAGAAAACGATCTAACCAAACGTAGACATCTAACCATTCTGACCTTACTCATACATGTTCGGGTTAGCCCACAACCAGTTCAACAGGGCCCCTAATGTTGTTTCAGAGGAATTTTATGTACCTTCTTAACTTCATAGCATATTAAGGAATTTATGAAAAATTTCCCCACTCTTGGCCTCCCCCATATCCTCATTTTCCATTTATTCAATTACCCAGTATTTTGGATTCCTATACTGCTGCCTGTTTCTGTACTGTGCGTTAAGAGAAACATGGACCCTCACGTCTGTAATCCCAGCACTTTGGGAGGCCAAGGTGGGTGGATCACCTGAGGTCAGGAGTTTGAGACCAGCCTGGCCAACATGGTGAAACCCCATATCTACTAAAAATTTTAAAAATTAGCTGGGTGTGGTGGCACACACCTGTAATCCCAGCTACTCGGGAGACTGAGGCGGGAGAATCGCTTGAACGCGGGAGGTGGAGGTTGCAGTGAGCTGAGATCGTGCCATTGCACTCCAGCCTGGGCAACAAGAGTGAAACACTGCCTCAAAATAAAAACAAAACAAAACAAAATGAAAAAGCAAGAGAAAAATGGACCCAATGGTAAGACCACCCTCAAGTCTGGCAGAATGGATGGTACTCACATAAATATCTGCTTTCCAAGAGACAAATAAGTGATACACGAAAGGGACAAAGCGGCATGAAAATTCCAAAAGAAGACTTACTATCTGGGGGATGGAGTTTGATTAAGCTTTGGAGATGAAGAAATGGAGCATATCAATGGAGAGAAGATGTAATGGAATTTATCTGGGAAACAATAGTTTGCTTCATTTAAAGCAAACAAAAGGGAGGGCAGATTGTCTTTCTTATCCAGCGTGTAGATGTAGATGGTGGGAGGAAGAACAGTGGAAAGAATGGTAAAAGGCCAAGGACCAGGATGGGACTCAAAAATGGCCGGAAAAGTTGCAGCTTGAAAGTGCAGTACCATCTGGGGCCAGAGGAATCTAGGTAAACAGAACCTGAAAAAAAACAGCAGGCCAGTGAATTTATTTATTCATTCAGCAAATAGGTATTATGCACCCATAATAGGCAGTACAGTGCTGTTCTCCCAGAGCTTACAGCCCAGTGACCTCAGAAGGCTTGGTCAAGGTGTTACCCCAAATCTACCCCAGGCCAAAATTTGAAGAGTCCAATCTAGTTTGCAAACAGTGTCAGGTGTGCTTGTTTTCAAGATAAGAGCTCTGGAGACTTCCATGGGTCAGTTAAGAAAGTATGTGAATTAATTTCTTAGGGCTGTTCTAAAGATAACTACAGCTTGGGTCATTTAAAACAACAATCAGCTGGGCGCGGTGGCTCACTCCTGTAATCCCAGCACTTTGGGAGGCTGAGGCAGGCGGACCACCTGAGGCCGGGAGTTCGAGACCAGCCTGGCCAACATGGAGAAACCCCATCTCTACTAAAAATACAAAATTAGCCGGGCGTGGTGGCACACGCCTGTAATCCCAGCCTCTCAGGAGGCTGAGGCAAAAGAATTGCTTACACCCAGGAGGCACAGGTCTCAGTGAGCCGAGATTGCGCCATTGCACTCCAGCCTGGGTGACAGAGCAAGACTCCATCTCAAAAACAACAACAACAATCAATGTATTCTGTCACAGTTCTGGAAGATAAAAACATGAAATTAAGGTGGTGGCAGGGCTGCAGTCCCTCTGAAGTCTCCAGGGGGAGAATTCTTGATTGCCTCTTCCAGCATCTAGAGCAGAGGTGTCTAATCTTTTGGCTTCCTTGGGCCACATTGGAAAAATGATTGTCTTAGGCCACACATAAAATACACTAATGATTGCTGATGATAAAAAATAAATCGCAAAAAAAAACCCGTCATAATATTTTAAGAAAGCATACAAATTTGTGTTGGGGTGCATTCAAAGCTGTCCTGGGCCGCAAGTGGCCCATGGGCTGTGGGTTGGACAAGCTTGATCTAGAGGCTGCTGGAAGTCCTTGGCTTGTAGCGGCGTCACTCCAATCTCTGTCTCTGTGGTCATCCTGCCTCTGCCCCTGCTCAATGTGTGTCTAACTTCTCTCTGCCTTTCTTATACAAGGACACCTGTGATGGCATTTGGGGCCCACCCAGGTAATCCAGAATAAACTCCTCTCAAGATCCTGAACTTAATTGTGCCTTTTTGCCACATATGTTAATAATCACTCTTTTGCCATAATAGGTTATTTTCATAGGTTCTGGAGATTTACATGTGGATATATTTTTTATTAAAAATGTTTAGATTTCAATATAAACTACTCATAGGAAATCTTTGAAATTTATAACTTGCCCATTGGCATTTTAGTTATCCCATGCTCAGATCAGAGTAAGTGGCATGAAAACATTTAAAACGTAAAAATCATGTAATGCTTCCAGGAGATTCCACAGAAGAAAGGTGTGGAATAACATAAAGGGCTGCTTCCTATTCCAGGGCCAGCCTTGAGAAGGAAAGAAGACACAGGTGATCACAATCATGGAGAAGAGTGACTGAGCCCTAGGGCCCATGCACCTGCTAGGCCAAGACAGGGGACCACGCCTGGGCTCAACCAGCAGGGATGCCAAAGTGGTCTGCCTTGCTCCGGGCAGGCCACCATGCTTAGAGGCCCCATGGTGCCTGCCACACATGCAGTTTCCTTTTTCTAGATTTCTTATGCATTGCTTGCCACGGCTGTACATCTCAGTATTCCACTTTCCTGGTCAAAGCCAGCTGGACAAGGAGCCAGGGCTTGATCCAAAGACAGCCTTCTGCAGGCAGGTAGTGGCCCCTAGGGTGACCTCCTTGATTCACTACATGCCCAATGGAGGTGCATAATACGGAATTATGACTGGTGACCCCAATCACATTCTTTCTTTTAGAGGCTTTACATATGAAACACACATAGGGCATCAGCAAACATAGGGGGGTTGAAGCAAAAGACACAAGAAGGAAGTAGGCAGAAGCCAGAAGACAGTAGAGGCTCTGAGTAATGCAAACTATCAGGAGAGGGGTCGTCTGTAACAGTGGAGAAACCATGTACTGGTAGTGCAGTAGGAAGTCCATTCTGGAAGAAAAAGGAGCAGAGATTGGAGAGCTAAGTGTTGAACTTGGGAGGCTATCCGAGTTGTTATTGGCTTTCCAGAACTACTGTCAGATGAAAGGAGCTACTGTCCTGTCCTGGCTGTGACAATGAACAATGTTCACCCCTCCACGAGGCCTGGCTGTGAGGTGCCTGGCTGGTTTTATGTCCATGCATCCCCCTACTAGGTTCATAATAACTTCAGTAACCCAAGCTTGTTTCTTTCCTACAACATGAAAGGACTTAAAACCCAGCCTGGATATCCAATATCGTCATCGAGGAATACTTAATAACTGATCATTCCGTCACTATGTTACTGACAGTGTATTGAGGAAAGAGCTTCGAACCAACCTTTTGTCCCCACAGAAGATGTACAAGTCAAAGGACAACTCTATACCTGGATGTAGCTTTAGGATTTTCTTCTGCTGTGGTCATTAACATCTCAGGTGAAAACACTGTAAAAACTGCAATGTATTTACAAGTGACAATCAAATTACTTTGTGGTAAACTTACCCTAATTTTTAACATATTCATCCTACATAATTATATACTTTACTTTTAATTAACACAAACGGCCCCTCTTACAAACCAAAATTAAATATAAGTGGGGGTTGGTCATTTCATTTCCCTCTAAAGAATGAACCTGCCCACGATGCTGAAAACTAGTATTAGGTGACAGGGTTGTTTTGTTTCAATTTTTTTGAAAAATGTTTCAAATGGCATAATTTCTGATCTACTATATTCTTGACATTTGCTGTGCTTCAGGATCTCCTGTGGGACTTTTAAAAATACGGTTGCTCATGCCTTACTCTGAGATTCTGATGAAGGAGAAATTCACCTAACTGATGAGGTTGGATAGGAAGTGGAGGACGAAGCACACCTATTTTTTGCCTTGATTCAACAAGTATTCAGGTAACTGAACTCATAGAGCTTGACTCCTGGCTCAGGATGAGCTGGCCTTTTACAACAGCAAAGCTGATCTGTGGGTGGGAGATGCCCGCCCCTTTGGGTTTCATCAGTGATCCCTCTGTGTTTGCAGTGGTTACCCAGAAAAGCTGTTCTCTGAGGGTGCTGGTGATGGAGGTGTTGATCTCCTCCCACTACTGGCAAAACCAACAAGCCCTGATGAGCAACTGAGACATGGTCTTTAAGGCAACAAGCTATAGCTTGGTGTCTCTAATTACACCCTATATTTGAGGGTACTGGAGACAGCCTCCTGAAACATAAAACTGTGCCTTCAAAAATATGGGAGGAAGCAAGGCCCTTATGTGTTCCATTGTGACGTACTCTATGCAAACAGCGGCAAACCCTAGCTCTATTTCCATACTTAGGGCACATGACTATCAATATCCTCCCTTGTCTTTAAGTTTACTTGCAGATATTGGTATGTACTGGTAGGAGTTTTCTGTTTTTTCCCTGCAGAAATAATGCAGAATTATTAGCCCCATGGATAATATTATTTTCGAGGCTCATAAAAACTCCATTAACTCTCAATAGTCATAAGACACTCCCAGGAGACCACAAACGAGTACTTTTGAGATAGATACTGATGCTCAGCATGGCTCAGTTTGCCAGAGGCAGAACCCAATATGGGTTATTAGTACTTCATCCATGAGACGCAAGAGCCTTTTAGACAGTGTTCAGTGAGGTTCTCATGTTTTTGTAAGGAAAAACCAGAGGAAAATGGAAAGATGAAGACCTCCTGAATCAGATCCACCCAGATTCAAACCAGGTCCTAACATTTACCAGCAGTCTGATTTCAGCAGAGTCAATGAACCTATTTTTAGGCAGCAAGGAGAAATGTTTAGAGATCCCAGAGGAAGGCTGCCTGGTTTACAATCCTGGCTCTCTCACGTACCAGCAAGGAGTTCTTAGGCAAGTTTCTTAACCTTTCTGTGCTTCAGTTTCTTCCTCTATCAAATGGGAATAATATTAACAGTGAAGAATAAACTTACCCAAAGAGATGTCTGGCCATTTCCCTTGGCTACTGGAAGGTACCCACTAGGCCCTTAGAAAGTCCTGGCTGGTAGAAGTATCTTTGTTTATTAGGGCTTTAGCCACCAGACAGCCTAACAGTGATTTATGACAGGGTCTTTAAACCAAGAGGTATTAGTTCTGCCTCCAGAAATAACTGGAAACTAAAAGTCAGCAATATGGGAAGTATGTGATCAAGTCCCCCTAAAAATCTTGGATACACTTTGGGAGGCCGAGGCGGGTGGATTACGAGGTTAGGAGATCAAGACCATCCTGGCTAACACGGGGAAACCCCGTCTCTACTAAAATACAAAAAATTAGCTGGGCATGGTGGCGTGCACTTGTAGTCCCAGTTACTTGGGAGGCTGAAGCAGGGGAATCGCCTGAACCCAGGAGGCGGAGGTTGTGGTGAGCCAAGATTGTGCCATTGCACTCCAGCCTGGCGACAGAGTGAGATGCTGTCTAAAAAAAAAAAAAAATCTTGGACACCAAAGCCCAGGTGAGCTTCCCTGGTTGACAATATTTCATCCATATTATCACACAGCATCACAGAGAGGAGTTAATGCCCTATAACTCCATGGGGACAGGACAACTGGAAGCACCACATCTGAGCCCCTTCCAGGCTCTGCTGTATGAGCCTCTTCCCTTGGCTGACATTATTCTGTATCCTTTTCCTGTCATAAACCATAGCCATGAATATAACAGCTTCCAGTGGGTTCTGTGAGTCCTTTTCTTCTGTTATATTTTTGAAGCCGAGAGTGTTTTGGGAACCCCTGAACTAGCAATTGGTGTGAAATGAGGACATTATTCCTTCTAATTTCACAGTTAGTTCTTTTGTTCATAGTTGGCTAAACCTTTTGCATTCTCTCACTGGCTGTCGAGAGGATTACATGAGTTTTTATATGTAAAACACACAGAACATTACACGGTATGTAAGTGCTCAGTAAATGTTGGCTATTATTTTATGAACTCCACACACAAACATTTACTTATCATTCATTGCAAATTTCTGTGGTGAATGGCTCAAGCAGATTGTCTCATTTAATTCCTGATGTGGTTTGGCTGTGTCTCCACCTAAATCTCATCTTAAATTGCCATGTGTTGTGGGAGGGACCCAGTGGGAGGTGATTGAATCATGGGGGCAGGTCTTTCCTGTGCTGTTCTTGCGACAGTGAATGGGTCTCATGACATCTGATGGGTTTATAAGGGGGAGTTTCCCTGCACAGGCTCTCTTTTTGCCTGCTGCCACCCATGTAAGATGTGACTTGCTCCTCCTTGCCTTCCACGATGATTGTGAGGCCTTCCTAGCCACATGGAACTGTAAGTCCATTAAACCTCTTTTTTTTTTTTTTTGTAAATTGCCCAGTCTCAGGTATGTCTTTATCAGCAGTGTGAAAACAAATGAATACAATTCCTAATTAACTGTAAGAGGAAACTGAGTGAAACTTAGAGGGCTTCAGTAGTTTACCTAAGTTGAGTCAATTAGGAGCAGAAGTGAGGCCCTAAACCAAGGTTGTCCCACCTGCAGCCCAGGACGGCTTTGAATGTGACCCAAAGCGAATTTGTAAACTTTCTTAAAACGTGAGGAGATTTGTTTTGCAACTTTTTTTTAAGCTCAACAGCTATTGTTAGTGTTAGTGTATTTTATGTGTGGCCCAAGATAATTCTTCTTCCAATGTGGCCCAGGGAAGCCAAAAGATGGGACAACCGTGCCCTAAACCCTGATCTTTGTGACCTGAACACACACCCATATGTCTTGAAAGCCTCTGCTTTTAGCTGATAAGCTATACCACCTCATAAAATACCTCTGCTGAAGGAATTCACCAACTATGCGTTGCTGTAAGGATTACAGATGATGTTTGCAGGCTCCCAAGGAAAGTGTTCAATAAATGAGAGCAAAAAACATCAAGTTTCCAGTGTTTTTCCTTACAGGATAGAAACACTGAAATTATTCTGTAGGAAAAAGCTGGATGAAGAGCCCCACTTTTGGGACTGCTTCAGCACCCTCATCCCAAACTTGTTTATTTCTTTTCAAAGCAATTATCATTCTGTATGACTGTAGCTTTGGGAGGGGCAATATTTATTCTTGATTGGATTTTTGTACTGACATATGAAATGAATAAACATTTCAGTTTCTGAATTAGAGTGTATCAAATTCCATTATGGTATCAATAAAATGAAAGAAGCAGTAAATTTAGTGCAGAGCCTCAGGGGAAAAAATCAAATCACCATGAAACTCTACACACTCAAAATCTTCTCTGGAAGCTGTGTTGCTTTTTCTTTTTGTATACTTCTGTATTTGTTAAAAAAGAAATTCAGACTTTGGATAGTGGTAGGACTTTCCACTGAAATAAACTGAATAATACCTTCCATCTACCTTGAATGGTTATTGTAAGCATCAAATGATATAATGTATGTGAGAGAAAGTGTTTTGCCAACTATACTCTACTAATATAAGAGATTATTATAATATTAACTTGGGTAATGATCAATGTTTTACTGAATAAACCCTTGTTCATTAACTGGGCTTTGAGATGGGTGACCCACCGTTCTCCAACTAAAAGAGACAATGGCTGCTGATCCTTAATGATGCTAATTTAGTGACAGGGATATTACAGATTTGTTTTTCTTCTTTGAAGGTTAAACTGTTGTTCAAATGAAGGACTGAGCATATTTCCTTCTTAGAGTAGCTATTTAAATATAATGACCTCTCAGAGAGTGAAGGTAAGTTCAAGTGCTTTGGGTTGTGAGAAAGGCTTTAGTGGTAACATAGCTTGGAGCTTGTGAACCCCAAGCTGAATTTATACATTTTTCAAAAAGAGAGGAATTAACTTGATATTGTAACATATCACAAAACACCTGATAAGACACTGAGATTCCAAGATTTCTCTAAAGAGCCTGCACAGACAGCACCTCTTTGCAGTTAAATCAGCTCTCCAGCCTATACCTTGATGCTCACAGTGTTTTGTTTATGAAACTTCAGAGCAAACCATTGAAGGTGAAAGCCTTCTCTTTGCTATATCTTCTGCTACAAGATATAGTGCATTCTCAGCAGTGACATTATTAAAGCCCATACCCATGTGATCCATTTAGTACGTTATCAGAGCCTACTCAGTGTGCTGTGAATTCATGCAGCCCTTGGAATAATCTCATGGCCCCCAAGGGGTTTACATACCTTAGACTGGGATTTTTTTCTGCAAGAAAAACCCTTAACATCTTACCTAGCAATCAAAGAGGTCAAGGTCTTGACCTGAGGCTGCCCCCCAACCTCTTGCTATTCCTCCACTCAGCCCCTAGGCTGGGGAAGCACCTGCAAAGTCCGTGCCATTTACCTCCACCCCTTGTCCACCTTGATTGATAAGGGAACTACCACATCCTTCCAATATCGTCTGTGTTCATTTCCTCCGGGAAACACTCCTTACCTCCTTCAGGAATAGTTATTCCTCCTTCTGTCTTCCAGTACCACTTAACATATACATTCTATCATTTTATCTCACAATATTATAACTGCTGCTGGGTATGATTCCCTCAATAATCTGCCAGCTATTTGAGGGCAGGTGTCATGTGTACTCATCTTTGCGTTACTAGTGCTGACCATAGAAAGTAAACAGGTTTCAACTCATGACCCAGCTGTCATGGCTTGAGAGGACCTGCCTGAAGCACTGAGGTGAGAAGGATTTTGATGGCAAATCTAGGCCTGGCAGGAAAGAGTGTTGTGATGGATTAGCTATGTCTGTATAGGCAGCAGGAGGGGAGATGAGGTATGAGTGCCACATATGCAGTCTTCCCATAGAGGTGTGTGCTTGATAATGTTGGGATATGTTTTTCTATTTCACCCTCAGTGGTAGTATGGCAGTTCAGGGCAATACTTCTGAACCATAGCCAGGTGGCAACACAGAGTTCTTTTTCTTCTTGATCAATTCATCGAAAGTCTCCTTCCTCCACGGTCCTATATCAATACTTTAACAATACCTATGTTACCACTGTCTACTGCCAAATAAAATGTACAAGTTAATTTGGGGTGACTTAAGATCAGATATCTTGAAAGATGAGATGTCACCTGGTAAAAAGATTCCGGGCATTTTGTAGTCTATGATACTTTATCGGGTTATTTTTAACTGGGAGGCTATTCAATGAAAAAAATAAAAGGCTAGGGTTCCAAGCAAGTGTATAATTATGGGAAGCACCTTGCTAATTCCAAGAATGTACAGGCTTCCTTTTTTTGAAACTTCTATTAGTGTTATTTTCATAATCTCATTTGGCATAGAAAGAATATCACTCCTGATGATGCATCCTAGAATTATTTATCTTTTATTGTCCTCTTGAATTGTTTTAGATAAGTGGTGAATGTCTTAGTATAATTCCAACTCTGCATGTAATAAGGCTTTAGCACCTACATACCCAGCTGCAAATGTTCCCACATCATCAACTGATTATTTATCAAGTACTGAAAAGAAGCTGGACCAAGGATTTTTTTCTAAAAGGAAGATAGTGAATTTATATAAGCCTTGTGGAGTATGAAAAACACCTTCTAGCCTGATCTCAGGAACCAGCTCTATCTGCCCACAAACATTTTGTAGATCTAGGATGGAAATAATGTTGGCAGAACCCAATAACTCTAGTAGGTCATTCATATAGGCCATCAGATAGGCGCTAGTCTCAGTAACAGCACTTCACCTTCTACAACCACACGCAACCTGGGATAAGAGAGACAAATACCCCAGGACCAGCAAGGGCTCTCCATGGGGGCATATCCGCAGCCATGATGTCGCATGCACTTCCTGCAGAGATGCATGAAACATTACTATTTGTAAAAAATGGAAGTGTTTTGTGTCAGGCTAATGGGTGCTAAGTTTATCTTTCTTGGATTTTCCAAGCTTAAAAAAACTAATTTAGGTTTATCTGTAGGTGCCATCTTTCTGAGACTTCTTGGGCATGTGGTGACTCAGCATATGGATTTAGGATTCTCCTAAGCACCCCTATAATGGCATTGGGTCACTAACTCTAACAACATGGCTGCATCAAAACAACCCATGGTTTAGAGTTAGACAGAAATGGATGTCGATACTGGCTCTGCCAATAACTAGCTGTGAGATTATGGTCATGTGATTTTACCTCTTTGTACTTTGATTAACTTTTTCATCTGAAAAATGGGGATAATGCCCCCTTCCCCATATAGTTGTGGGGATTAAACAAAGTTACATATAAAAACTGCCATACAGTAGAGTTTCAAAAAGCATAGCTATTTTATTATTATGGTTGTTATTATAGAAGGGTTATCAACGTCCGCTAATTTGAGCTTGGTCATGAAATATAGTGGCTTGGGTTCTATTTTCCTCATATTACACAGCAACCCTGCCACTCAGTCTTCAGTTTGTTTTCTCTTGCCAGTGACTAGAATCCCTTGTTGTTTCTGAAATTTGGCTGCGTTCTTGCTTCTCCTGGCCTGAGGATAACTTCTCCTTACATTGCTATTGCTCGTGCTCATTCTAAGCCCTTCTCCCTACTGCTTTTCCTCTTTATCCTGGAGGAGGAGACGTGTCGACAGAGATCAAAACACACTTGTGTGACTTAGGGATACACAGGTTGAGTATCCCTTATCCAAAATGCTTGGGACCATAAGCAGTTTGAATTTTGGAATATTTACATACACCTAATATCTTGGCGATGGGACCCAAATCTAAACATGAAATTCATTTATTTTTTACATATGCCTTATACACACAGCCTGAAGGTAACTTTACATGATATTTTAAACAATTTTGTGCATAAAACAAAGTTTGTGTTAGGTACCTCCACGTGAAATTTTCCACTTGGGGTGTCTTATCAGTTCTCAAAAAGTTTTGGGTTTGGGAGCGAGCATTTCAGATTTTAGGTTTTCAGATTAGGGATGCTCGACTTGCATTGCTTAAATGCTCTGTGCTTCAGTTTCCTCACCTATAAAATAGGGAGAAAAACAGAACCCACCCACAGGGTTGTCCTGAGTATTATAATGAATTGATGTTTGCAAATTCCTTAGAACAGTGCCTGACACACAGTGAGCACAGTGGAAGTATTTGTTAAATAAAATGAAGTACAAAGTGAAGCTTTTGATAGGAAGTTTAACAGTAGAGCTGCATGGAAATGAACTCTTTCCCTAGCTACTTTCTTTCTGTCTCTTAATGCTTCATCCCAGAAGTGGTAAGATGATGACAGCCAAGTCTGAGTTTGGACCTGAGGGAAAAGTTGTCAGGAAAGTCTGGTTTGAGTCAGGGATACAGGCCAAGGGGCAAAAGGGCTCCACACAAGTCTAAAATGGTTCAGTCTTGCTCACCAGGGTCAGGGTTTTCACATAGGGGTTTGGGATAGTTGTTCACCGAAACAGCGTTTCTCAAGGACTCCCAGGGCTTGTTTCTTTCCTTGTCAAGGACTTCCAGGGCTGTCTTGAGCCTTTGTTAAAAGTGACTAACATTTACCTTGTGCCCAGCACAGGATTAACTGTAAAGGCTGTGTTTTATGGTTTTATTTGTTGTTGTTGATTTTTTTTTTTTCAGACCACTTTTCTAATACCCTCTGCTGATGGATAGAGATTCTCCAGGTAGCCTCACAAACATCAGGTCAATGTTTGTAAAGGAAAATCTATAGAAATCTGAGAACTTCTCCACAAGCTAAGAGCAAACAGGAATGTGTATCATTTCCATCTGAGGAGTAACTAACTCTTCATGGAAGTCCTTTAAGTCAGATACTCATAGAGTATGGTCTGCAGGCTGGTGGCCGGCCATTGGTATAGATTCACAGAAAGGTAAGTACGGGAATTGAGAGTAAGCACTTGAAGGATTTTTAAAGCCACTTTCCCATTGAATCCAATAAAAAATGTTGGCCCTGAATATTGTCTGGTTTTTTAAAAAATTTATTTTTCTAGTAATTTTTTATTATATTTGGTACAGATTTTGGTTCGTGACAGATTAGAAATTTTTTAAAAATCAAAAACCCCAAACCCAAACAAATGCTCCTTTACCAGTGATAGCTTTAATTGTTGGGAAAATTCCACTAGCCATTGGTCCAGAGGGAAGGAGCAAAGATTGGATGATGTGCTCGGTCTATGATGTCATAACTTCATGATCCTAGGCAGAACAGTGTGGCTGTGGTTTATATGTTTTATGTAGAAATTGAGAAAATCCTTATAGAAAATCCCAGCTATTATCTTGCCATGTTAAGATCAATAGACTTGCCACATGTAACTTCTCCAAGCTAAACTTTCATCATATGTAACATATAAAAGTTATACTTAATTTCTAGGGTTGTTCTGAAACTCAAGTAGTCAGCACTTGTACAGTATTCTGTATTTGCCAGGGCCTATTGTAATATGAAACTACACCACCTATACTCATTTCACCCTTACAACAATCCTTAGAGGCATTCACTATTTTCATTCCTATTCTGTAGATGAGGAAACTGAGGCATAGAGGGGTTAAGTGACTCGCCCAAAGTAAAACAGCCAGGAAGCAATGCAGCTGAGATTTAAACCCAGGAGGTCTGGCTGAAGAGTCTGTTCCTTCATCGCCTATGTCATACTCTCTTTCATAATTGTTTTCAATAAATGTTTGCTCTTCGTTCATTTATTCTCTTTGTCCATTTTAGATGGGCTTTAGGTAATAGTGAAATTCTACCTGGAACCTCTAGTGTTAAATATATCTAATTACAGGGAGCTATTTGGCCTCTGCTTTTCTGCCTGTTGCCACATTTCACAAGTTCTAGTCAGGTAAACATCCTGAGCCAGATATGGTTAATATAATGAAGCCAGGAGAATATGAGATGAGTTCTAATTGTCTATGTGGCCAACACATAGGCCACCCTCTGCCCAACTTCTCACTTCATTTATTTGATCATCCAATTGTCCAAAATCCACATTTTGAACACGGGCCATGGGTCAGGTCTTGTGATATGGCACAGGAAAGACCAAGATGCAATAACACATGTCTTAATGTGAAGGGGGAGAAGTTTACTGAGTAAGGTAGACTTATAAACATGGATGTGGAAGCAGGAAGATGAGAGGGAAACAAGATCGTGTGGTGAAAGAGGTGGGAGATAGAACACATGGTCCTTCCTACATTCTTCAGGGGCTGCTGTTCCAGCCAGTGGTGGCGCCTCAGCTCATCAACAAGCAGCCAGATACAAGCATCCACCATCTCCTCGTTCTGAAGCCACAGCCACAGTCTCACCCAACAAAGGAAGTGAGCACAAGATTTCTGAGTGGCAGTGTTAGTATGGGTTCTGTGGGTCGTGAAGGTTTTCCCATTAATATCTGCTCAGAAATATTCAGAGGACTTTCACTTCTGTTACAAGATTCCACTGGACTTGATTGCCCTTTTCTTACATTTCAATTCTGAATGCCTCTTTTATTCCTTCAGGGGCCACACCAAATGTCATTTCCGCTATACATCCTCCCCTCATCACCACCTGCCCCACTCCAAGCAGTGTTGCCAGTCTCTCCCCAGTGCTCCAACTGTACTCTGTGCACACCCTTGGCAAAGCACGTATTACGCTGCAATTACAGCTGGAAATTCATCAATACCTAAAAATTCTGCCATGAGTGGACTGTGTCTTAGTCATCTTTGTTTCATGGTGGCCAGTTCAATAAAGACTTTTGGATGACTGAGGTTCTTTTAGGCTGCCCCAGTGTCAATCTATCCTGGTAATTATGTCTACAGTGTCTGGATTCAAGATGAAAGGGAAGTTGTAACTGGTTCTCTTCCATTTCAAATACAAGCTAGTCATACAGATTTTATAGGAGTCTCTTAGTGGCAATCTTATCCCCTACTTTTCCCTTTTAGGGACAAAATCTTTTTAGATAATAAAGGTTTTGCTCCAGGATCTATCTTTTCCAGCATTTACATGTTAGGCATTCCCACTCATTACAGTTCCTTCAAACATTCCAGCTTTTCTAGGGCCAAATGGCCATTGCTAGCGTGTCTGCTTCCAACCAACTCTATGACAGACACTGTTAATTGTCTATTCACTTTCTTCCTTTCAAATGAAACATAATTTTTTTTTAAGCTGGTAGAGATCCCATGACCTCAGAGAACGCAGAACCCCTCCCCAAGACCCAAAGGACAAGTTATGATTGGCTCAGGGCTCAACATATGACCCAGTTGTAGCCAATGAGATAAAAGGAAAAGTTGGCTGGGGAAGGGCTCCCTTTCTAGAGTGAAAACTAAAACAAAAACAAATGCCATAGTATGAAGAAAGTCTTTCTCTATAATGGATTCCTTTCTGCCTGGGTTGTTGTTATGAGAAAATAATTCTGGGCACAACAGGAGCCATTTTGTGGACAGGAGACCATAACTTTGAGGATAAAAGGCCAACCCTAAGGGTGGTGATAGGAAGCCTGAAAACAAAATGGGGCCGGGTGCAGTGGCTCATGCCTGTAATCCCAGGACTTTGGGAGCCCGAGGTGGGCAGATCACCTGAGGTCAGGAGTTCGAGACCAGCCTGGCCAACATGGTGAAACCCCGTCTCTACTAAAAATACAAAAATTAGCCAGGCATGGTGGTAGGCGCCTGTAGTCCCAGTTACTCGGGAGGCTGATGCAGGAGAATGGCTTGAAACCAGGAGGCAAAGGTTGCAGTGAGCTGAGATCGTGCCACTGCACTCCAGCCTAGGTGACAGAGTGAGATTCCATCTCAAAAAAATAAAAAATAAATAAATAAATAAAATGGGTCTTTGGTGACACTGTTGAGCAATGGAAGTAACACCAGAAACACTTACCCTTTGACTTCTTTTTATGGGAGAAAACAGACTTCTACGTTTTCAAGCTTTTGGTCATGTTTTCTCTCACTTGTAGCCAAAAGCTTCCTGGCTGACATACTTCATAATTTCTTTTTCCTGCTTCTCTCATGAACCCAGACTCAGCTCTTTTCTCTTCTCCTACATTTCTAATAGAAAAGTTACTTCAAAGCTAGGTTCGGATAGAGTAGAAATTGTTTTTCCAAAGCTGGTGGTAACCTTACATGTTATCTACTGAATAGGTGAAGAAACTAGGGGAGAGAGAAGTTCAAAGATTTGGCCAGGACATGCATACTAAATATTGGTAATACATACTAAATATCCTGCTTTTCTGATTTCAAGTTTAATCGTGAGTTTATCATATATTAGTTGAGAGAGATGGTATCTTTCTTGACTTCATAGCCCCAGTCCCTAGCATAATGCCTACATACCATATGTTCCTTATAAAGGTTTATTAAATGAATAAATTGTAGCCTCAACTACATTATAAGCTTCATGAGACAAGACTTCTTCATGAGACATTATAGAATAAATTGTAGCCTCAACTACATTATAAGCTTCAAGAGACAAGGGTCCAGCATGGTACATGGCACACAGTAGATGCTCAAAAATATCTGTTGGATAGATAGATGGGGATTGCTAATGGATGTGTGACACTATGTTTAAGGACTGAAAAATTAATTAAAGGCATTGAACTTCAATGCATTAGATTATTAATATCAAGGGGTGGGTGCAGTATACAAAACAGTTAAACTCTTGCGCTGTAGAGCCAGGCAGTGGGGTTTAGATTTAGATGCCTTGCTTACCGGTAGCATACTCATTGTAAGTTATTTAACTTGTCTGAGCCCCAATTTCCTTACATGCAAAAAAACCAAGATAGTGATAATACCTCCTTCACTGGGTTTCTGTGAGAATAAAATGGAATCATGAACATAAAACATGTAGCACAGTGCCTGGTGTGTAGAAAAAATATAATTGCTACTATGATTGTCTATTTTTTTGGTGAAAAAAATTTCTTAAGGAAGTATGGAAATTCTTTTATACATGTGGTTTAGAGCAAACAAAGCAGTGTCATTTAGGTTGACTTGATGCAAATGTGTTTTAGTTGGGGGGTGGCGTTTTTTGGTTTAGGTAGCTCATTTTGCTTACAGTTTGAAGAGGAAAAAAGCTAAGCAGATGGCACGGTGACACAAAGGACTGGAGCCTACTGTTGCTAGAGGTTGTAAAAGTGGAACCCCACGGTTGCCAGCTTGGCTGGACTTCAAACAAGTCCCATAAAGAGTGTGACTCGCTCAAAAGGGGGCAGGAACTTGGTGTGAAGCTCTCTAAAGTGCAAAGAACAACATCATTATATCCACAGTAGCTTGACTCAGTGCTGGGCTCTGGCCATAGGCCGGATGGCAAGAGGGTGTCAGAAAATCACAGGCAGTGCACCTGTGAAGGGACTCCAAAGACTGAATCCTTTGAAAACTCCTGACTCCAGAACAACGACAAATTACCAACAGATGGCGTGAGTCACAGACTCGGAGTCCGAATGAGGCATCTGCAAACTCACGGCAGAGGCCCTGCCCCGCTGGGCTGAGCCGGACAGACACAGGCCCCAGCCCAGATGGCTGCGAAGGTCACCAGGAGGGACACCAGCCGTATGCGCTCAACTCATGAGAACTGGCACAACTCGTAAGGCCCAAGAAGGCTTCCCAGGATTAAAGGAAACAGAAACCAGATATCCTGGTCAAATAAAACCTCACATTTTTGGGGCTTATTAAATACAAGAAAATAAAAATGTGATGGGGTTCAGTATATATACTCGAAAATATTTTAAGCTGAAGGAATTTGGGAAAATGGCAGAAGTAGAAAGGTCTTCTCATCTCCTCCCTTCCCTGCCCTACCTTCTTTGAAGCAAACCTTGGGAGACCCTCATTGGAGAGGTGCCCTCCCTAGATCCAGAGGAAAGAAGCATCTTTATCTTTGAAGAGAAGAACTGGAAAAAACAGGATTTCCTCCAGTTTATTATCAGTAGATCACACTTTTTAGTCCAATTATACTTCATAACTATCCACTTCTGTGTTAAACCTAGCATAAAAAATACATGGTTTCCCTGTTTCTTCAGGTCTTCCTTTACCTTAGGAAGGCATCCATGTCACGTAAAACCTAAATACATCTGTATCCTTTTCTGTTGTTTATCTATCTTTGTTATAGGGGCCTCAGCCAGGAACCTAGACTTTTTTTCTTCCCCTACAAATGAATCAGGGGAGAAGAGAGTGAGATGGGGAGCCTGGGAACATGGCATGCCAGGGAGGCATTTAGCAGAAAAAGGCCACCATTTTCCATTCCAGAAGCTTCTTTGATGTACTCCCCTTCTCATGCACAGGTTTAGCTTCAGGTCAGAAAAGTCCTGTAGATATGTACATTTCCCACATACCTTCCCTGCCATTATTCTATAAAATATGACCACATGCCACAAAGCGAAAAGGTATCTATACAAATTTCAGATGTTTTTCCTTCTTCCAGTGTTACAGAAACACGTATGTCCTCACAGAGACCAGCAATGATGAAAGGAAATACTAAATTCTATTTAGGAAAAAAAAACTTGCATGGAATAAAGTCCTCAAAGCATCTCATTTGATGAAAAATCCTGTCTTCTGAGTTTCCACAGCACCCGGGGCATAGCCTACCACCTTAGGTTGTATGTCACCATTTTCCACTCTGCCACTAGAATTTCAGCTTGTCATCTGTTGTTCATCTTTAAATCCCTACCTCCTACCACATCATCTAACTTTCAGTGGGCCTTCAATGAATGACAGATGAATGAATGAATAAATACATGCATGCATGCAGGGCTATGTAGTAATGATTAGACCTCTCCACCCCCGCCCCAGGAAGGGAAGTGCATTTAACTTAGAGGGAATAATCCCTTTGCCACATTCCAAGACAATCTGATTGGAGTTCATTTCATCCTCATCTCCCAAGTAGCGTTTGCTCATGTTATGTATCATGGGATATCCACCATGAGTCATGAAAGGCCACTTTCTAAATTAAAGGTCCAAGCATTTTTGTTCCATCTTATTATCAATGGTGTTGGTTTAGGTTCCTGAGTCTAATTCTGATCCATTCTTTTCTGACAGAAATATCCTAATCAGCATCTGTGTGAGGAATCCTCACTCACCCGATTCCAGAAAGAACACTTGAAAATCTCAGTTAAAAAAAAGGAAGCCCCAGCGAGACAACACTGGATGGATGGGTACTTTTTTCCCCTTCCTACTTATTTCTCCAATAACTGAACTATTTTTTTTTCCCAAAGAAAGACAATTCCTAGTCAGCTCTCAATCAATGTTTTCTTCTCTTTTGAAGCAAAGCTCCTGAAAGACATTTGATGCTCCCAACCAGGTGGGGGAACTCTGAAGGATTTTCTCTTTTCTTTGGGGAACTCCCTTAGGATATTCATGGCATTCTCACTCATCACTCTAATCTATTTCTGAAAGAAGGCAATTGACAAAAGCAACAGGAGTCAATCTCATTGTTGCAATTTTCCTGAGCAACATTACTTTTTCTTCTTTTATGAGTGTGTGTGTGTTTGTGTGACAAGAGATTATAAAAAGAAATCTTTTACCTTTGAAAAGGCTAATTGCCTAAGGTTTTACTTAACAGTGGGAAAAACTGTCAAAGTCCAAGTCTTCCTCTCCTCACAGCAACATAGTCCCCCCCGCCGACCACCAACCCCCGACCAAGATGGGCAGAGGTGTGTTTAGGGGGGTCTTTGTAGTTTTCAGAGTATCATTGCCTGCCGTTCAAGCACCATGGACAGATGCCAGAGAGGCAACGGAGCTGGCTTCCCAGCGGCATCTCACCCAAAGTACAGGTTCTTTTTTTAAAAGAAAGAAAAAAAGACTTTCTAATAATTTACTAACTTGGCAAACTATGTACATGCTAGAGAAAAAAATAACAATTATTTACATGTGGCACAGCAAAGTGAAGGCAATTCCCCATTCATACTGTTAAATTAAGTTTAGCCTAAAGCTACTGCTTACATACTTGAAATTCAGCCTAAAGAGTTTTCTGCACATAGTGAACTGTAACCTAACTGAATGTGTAAACAGATTGTAACCTACTCTTCTAACCAATCACTGAGTTTAGGCCAATCAAACGTGGCCAACTATTCAAACCACATTCAAATAAGATGAATGCTAAAGTGTAACCAATCTGGCTATTTCTATACCTCACTTCTGTTTTCTACACATCAGCTTTCTTTTTCTTTTCTTTTTTCTTTTTTTTTTTTTTTTTGGTCCATAAATCTTCTTTGACCACGTGGCAGGGCCAGAGTCTCTCTGAACCTACTCTGGTTTGGGGGCTCTCTGGTTAACAAATCATTCTTTACTCAATCAAAGTCTGTTAAATTTAACTTGTCTATGGTTTGCCTTTTAACAATACATAAGCAGGGTTCATTTTCCCCCTTCTTTTTATCTCGTCAAACCACCAAATATTTCCAAATTTCCTGGGTTCTAATTTGAGCAAAATAATCACCCAAGGTCATATAATCTCAGGACTTGGTTTTAAAATGTAAAAAATTTTAGATTAAAAAATTTGGGTTTTAAATTTCAGATTTAAAAAATGTCTGCAGTGCGAGGCAGAGCCACCCTGATGGTCCGTGCCCCCAAGGTGATGGCCATAAGAATCCCCTCATGCTTCAACCCCTTTCTGGACATCCAGGACAAGAGGGTTGGGTGGTGCCTGGAGTGGGGGCAGACCCCAGGGGTCCAGAAGTGAGACTCATGGATATCAACTCCACCAGAGAGGGCAATACCTCCCTCTGGTGGTGGCCTCCAAGCTTGCTGACTGCTTCATGCACATGCCAGTTGTCATTATTTGGCTCAGGGGGACTAGCATAGGCCTGGGAGCTCCCAGAACAGAAGAAACAGGAGGCATGGCCAGTGTGACTCTGAAAGGACATCGCTTTAAGTGTCTATGTCCATTTGCACCACCTTCCACACAAAAACATGTACTGATAGGCAGAATTTTGGATTATAGGCCAATGGAGCTAATATGGTGCCATGGAGCAAAATTGGCAGAAAGGCAAAATAAAAGGAAGAAGAAAGGACCCTGTGAAGTAGGCAATTTTGGGGAGAAAAATGAATTTGGGAAGCTTGTATTCTGCCATAAAGGGAAAGGGAAGCAAGTAGCTCAGTTATTAGCAGGTTATGGTGATAAAAATATGTAACCTACTCAAGACATTTGCCTCTTTAGAAAAGATGGGCTAGAAAAATAAATTTTTACCTCAAAGGAAGGATTATTATCTAGAGTTTAGGGGTAAGAAGCATCTTGGCAAAGAAGGTGTTTGGGGGATGGTGGATAGTTCCCTTTGATGTATACCTTACAATCAGGGACAGCTGGCCTGCACACATGCATTTGGTGATGGTGTACTGCCTGTGCACCATGGTTTGGTGGAGGACAGAGTCTATTTGACTAAGAACCGCACTTCATGGGCTGCTCCGCCTGAGCCTCAGGGTGTCCACACGCCAGACTTTCTCTCTTAACACCCGATATTCTTAGCTCCGCTTCCACCATACCCTTAATTCTCATGAAGTTCTAGAGTAGAATAAAAACTCAGGAAACACTGCTAATTCAGAAGGGCTGCCTGTCTACTAATTGCTGGGGTTTATATGAAAATTCCATTAAACACAGAGAAACAGAACAGATTGAGAAATACCTCCAACTTTCTTTGCACTGTGGCCCCCACAATTGATCCTTCACACATTTGCCAGAGGAATCTTTCAAAACCTCAAATCTGATCTATATAAAATCTTTCAAAGGTGGCAAAGGCTCCACAATGCCTTTATGATTAAATGGAGAGACCCCCTGACTTGGTATCTAAGGCCTTCATGCTCTGATATCTGACTACATTTCCCTTTCATCTTCCACCAGTCTCCACCTAGAATCTGTGCCAGAGGCATATCAAAGAACTCATGGTTTATTTAGTATTCTGGGCTTTTCCTCCATCATCTATACGTATGCTGTCAAACATAGTAGCTACAACATGCATGTAGCTATTAAGCCCTTGAAATATGATTAGCCTAAACTGACATGTGCTGTAAGTGTAAGTGCCAGATTTTGAAGATTTATTTGAGCACAAAATAAAGCATGTAAAATATCTTTATAATTTAAAAATACTGGCTATCTGTTAGATGGTAATATTTAGTATTTGTTGAATTAAATAAGATATACTATTACAGTTAACTTCACACTTTCTTTGAACTTCTGTTTAATCCGGTTTGCATTGCATTTGTGGCTTGCATTATATTTCTGCTGGACGTTACTGGTCTATAGCTATGCCCATGCTCCCTCAGCCAAGAGAGCCCTTTTTCACTCTGTTCACGAGATAGCTCCTCACCATCTTGTAAGATGCAGCTTCAGTATCACCTCTTCTGGGAAGCTTTCCCAGCTAAGTCAATGCACCTCATCTTATGTCTATTTTAAAAATTAGCATAATACCTTATTTGTGATTACCTCTTTAGGTGTTAGTCTCCTTCACTATCTTCAAGGAAAAGATCCTTCCTCCACTATTTCGGCATTAGGTACTGCCATTCTGTGAATGCTTGCTTAATGAAATAAATGCCATTTCAAACCTGAACATCAGTGGTATGCATTCATTTATTCTCTAACACCTATGTAATGAACACTTGCTATGCACTGTGAGAGATGTTAAGATAAAGTATTATAATCTCTTATATCTGTATAATTTACTACAGTTTACACAATACTATATGATATCCAGTAACTTTTAGAAAGTTTTGCTGGGTGGTGGTTCATTTATCTTTATGCCTATTTGTTAGATGAGGAAACTAAAGCCAAAGAGTGTAACTGACTTTCCCAAGGTCATCCATATGTGATGTGATTAAGCCAACATTTTAATTCAAGAATGGGAGGTGTGAAAATTAATTGTACATTTAAGGAGCAACAAATGGTTCTGAAAGGCTGAAATAAAGAGGGGCAAGGTGTAAAACTGGAGACAAGTTGAGGAGTCAGACTTTCCTCTGTTGATTAATATTTCTCAAATTTTAGTTATTCTCTTACTGTCTTCGTGAGCTTTCCTATATCTAAGAACAACTTATGCTATTATTTGCTTAGTATTTTGAAAATGAATTCTAGGTTGACTCACTAATTTTACTGACCATCTAAGTAATAATATCCATGGTTTGATACATATATATTATTATTAAAATGCAAAAATATGATATATTTGTCTTATTAATGCATAGGATATTCTTAATATTTAACAGTTAATATTATAGTAATATTAATCATATTATAGTTGTAATATGATTATACTAATATGATTATTATAAAAGAAAAAAGTGTAAAAAAGAAAAGTGTGAAGTTAACTTTAATAGTATAACTTATTTAATTCAACAAACACTAAATATTATCATTTAACAGGTAATCAGTATTTTTAAATTATAATATATTATACTAATATGATAATATGTAAGCTATAATATAAACTATAATATATAAGATAGTATGTTATAACTTAACTATCTTACATGTTATAGTTTTACTTTAATATGTATTTAAATTTTTACTAACACATAGTAAAATAAGTATAATAAGTTTGTATAAGTAGTAAAATCATTCCCCACTATGCCCCTAAAATCATTTCATGTATCAATAGCAATATCATTACCTTCTATTGGGAAACTGCTAGGGACATTAGCAAACCATTAAAGGATCTTAAACTTTCACAGGTTAGAATTTAATTAGATTTTAAACCTAATCGGGTTGCTATTTTAGACTTATAGAAGCCAATCTCCACGTTTGAGGGTAAATGGAAAGAAGATGAGATATTAGCGCTAGTCAATTATAAATTAGGAAAGTTCTGTGAGCTCAGGATCACATTTTTAATTACTTTTAAAATAAGACACTAAGACCATGAAATGTCCCATCGAATCTGATGTAATGTCATTTTCTCTCACTGAATGATGAAGCCTTGTAAATGGGACAGGTTGCATATGAAATAGTACCACAGAAACCCACAGATTTCCTCCTTGACTCTGGTCAAAGATCTTTTTTTTTTTTTCTGAGAGTCCAGAAACGAGAGGCATTAAAAATGAAATTATTACAAAAGGATTAAGAAAAAAACAACTAAAGGGCATTGCCTTGGTCATCTTTTTCTGTGGAGTGTGGTCTGGCGGGGATGGTATTATCTGCTGAAAGAAGAATGATGAGTTGTCACTGTCATGGTGGTTTAACTCATTTGAGACACAAGCAATGACATCATAGCAGTCTCCTGGTAAATGAGGGTGTGGTAGCATTAATGATGGTCTACATGTTCTGGTGAGTTGGAAAGCATTAAATTGCAAATGTGAAAATGTCCATTACATGATAAAATATACACTTTTCCCAACAAGCTGCACCTATCTGTTTGTGATAGAACTCCAGAGAGGGTAGAACGGAACGGACAACAGGTTGTAGGAATGCTTTGCTGGGATTCCCAATTTGGGATATATTAGAAGTGAATATGTCTTTCACCAAAAAAGAAACTAAAAGGTTAAAAAAGTGGAATACAATTACACACTAAGGTAGTGTCAAAGCCAGAATTATAACTTAAGTCTCTTCAAACCAATTCCATTTTGGAGGCAAAGGTCTTCATATATGAGTAGTAAGTACAAATTGTTTCATGTGCTTTGTTCAAATTGCAAGAAACAGAGCTGCTGTCTTCACACTGCCTTAAGGCCAAGTCCAAGGGTACTCCTGGAGTCAGGCCTTGCCCCTACTGAAGTACAGGGCCCACTTAGGGCCATATTCTGCCTCCTTTGGCTTGGAGAGTCACAGTTCCTCCTACTGGCCCCAAATCTGGGTTTCTATCATGGCAATGGCATGATCCGGCACTGCCAAAAAGATCTTAGCCAGGCATCCTTCAAAGCAGTGTCTCATGTGGCCACAAAAGCAACCTTTGCCTTTTAAGAGAATAAGAATTGAACTCTTAAATTTAAAGTGAGTTGGCGTTTTATACTTGACATCTTGGAAATGAAAAGAACACATTTTTCAAAAGCGAGCTCCACACCTACACAAAGGAGCAGATGAAGGTTACTTTTATTTTCCCTGTTCCCCAGACCACACCCATCTTGGGGCCAATTCATCACTTTTGTGACAATCTTTTCTTCATTTGGTTTTGAGCTTTCAATAGTCCCAGAGTCGAAGCCCTCTGAGTCCCTCTCGTTTGTCCAAGTAAATGTGGTCCCACCCTCTAATGTCGACTCAAATCCTCTTTCCTGCTCCTCAGCTGTTCTCTCCCTTATGTGGGTCTGTGGCTGTTTGATGCTGTTGCCTGCCTGTAGACTCTCCTAGTTTTGGTGTTTGGACACTTGCTCCACCCACACATGGCAGTCATGGTGCCTGTCCCACACACAGTCCTGCGGAGGGCCACCGTCTTTCTCAGTCCCTGCTGTAGAGGTAGCCTTACCACATTTTGTACAACTTAACTCCATCCTCGCCTTGGCCACAACTGACTGGTCAGAGGTGGGTGCTTCATTCAAGAATAGTCCAGTCTGTATGTAAAGAGGCCTGATGCGAAAAAAACAAAATACAGCCCCTTGGGGGCCTAAAGTGGTCATTGTAGGTCACGGAGAACAGTAAACTATGAGAGAACCAAATCTAAGAGGGCAGGGCAGAGATTTTTCAAAGCATATTCCAAGCTGCTTTTGGGGTTCTTTTGGAGGTAACACAGGACTGGTGCAGGGATGAGGGGAGGTCTGAGTGGGAGGGGCTGAGCCTACTGCCACTTTGCAGTTCAGTTTTTATCAGCTTTAAATATAAGATGTTACTTGAAGAAAGAGTTTCAGGCTTTAAAGTGTTTGAACTCACTACAGAGAAAGATAAAATAGAAAGAGAGGAGGTTAAGGGAGGTAGATAATAGATACCTAACAGATAAAGAGGAATGCAGCAAGCTCTGGGGGAATTGCTGAGTCACATTAAGGACCATGAGGTGACAACCCATGCTCTTCCATTCTTCCTGCAGCTCGGCCCTTCGGTGGCCCCAGCTCCTCCTGGCCTGTCCTGGGTCCCTGTGCATGTGCACCCTGATAGTAGATGCTGCCAGCCCACCCCTAGGTCCTCCAAGACCCAACCCCTATGGCCACTAAATCTTCGTTTTTGCATCAAAAGAACCCTGTTGAAAGAACCCTAAAATACCAGTCAGGGCTTTCCATGTTGAAAAAAAAATTACCCCAAAGAGATCAAGCTCTTTTGGCCTACATTTGGGGGATAAGACTCTGCAAGGTTATTGGAATATTTTAGGCCCTAAAAGCCCGTTTTTGTGCTTTTGTTTTTTCAATTTTACAATCTCTTAGATCCAAGAATTTAGAATTTTCCAGGCCCCAGGCTGGAGGACACTTAAAGATTATCTCTCATTAGTGCTTTCTGAAGTCTTCCTCTGATGCCAATAGGGCCAAATGGGGATGAAGGAGGGGCACGGGGCAGGGGCACAGGGCAGCTGTAATGGCTCCTCTCCACCAGACAGCATACTCCACGCAGGACCCTGCTGGGCTGTTTCCAACCCCATTCTCAACACTTTGTCCAGGGCCCAGGACATAACTAAGCATTTGTTGACAGGGTGACTGACTGGCTACAGGTAAAATTCTTGCTTTCTGGGACAACCTTCTGACTTCCAAGAAGTATTTTACCTTTGTTCAAGAGACTTAATTTGATGATAGAAGTTCAGACAGCGAATTATCTTCTTTAGGACATGAGTGTCCAATCTTTTGGCTTCTCTGGGCCACATTGGAAGAAGAAGAATTGTCTTGGGTCACACATAAACTATACTAAACACTAACGATAGCTGATGAACTAAAAAAAAAAAAAAAATGACAAAAACTCAATGTTTTAAGAAAGTTTACAAATTTGTGTTGGGCAGCATTCAAAGCTGTCCTGGGCTGCATGTCGGCTGCGGGCCACAGGTTGGACAAGCTTGCTTTAGGGCACTAGGTTCTTTGTAAAAATAAGATCCTTGGTGGCCTGCCTTGACATCCCAGAGTTCCCTGAGAGAGGATGGGAATTAGCTACCCCTTGCTAACTCCATTCATTTTTAATGGCCACCTAAGAAGATTCTACACAATTTTCACAAAATTATGCTAATTCTGAGGCCTACCTATTTTAAATTCAATAAAAATTAACTGCCTATATTTTCACTTCCAAAAACACACTGAGATGAAAGTCTGGTAAAAATATTTGCAGTAGCTAACAGAATTATTTGGGGAATTATGTAATGCAAAGAAAAAGATCTCTTGAATTAAAAAGTTAAGAAGAGGACGGGTGTGGTGGCTCAGGTCTGTAATCCCAGCACTTTGGGAGGCCAAGGCGGGTGGATCACGAGGTCAAGAGATCAAGACCATCCTGGCCAACACGGTGAAACCCCATCTCTACTAAAAAAAAAAATACAAAAATTAGCTGGGCATGGTAGGGCACGCCTGTAGTCGCAGCTACTTGGAGGCTGATGCAGGACAATTGCTTGAACCCTGGAGGCAGAAGTTGCAGTGAGCCGAGATCATCCCACTGCACTCCAGCCTGGTGACAGAGTGAGACTCCATCTCAAAAAAAAAAAAAAAAATATATATATATATAGTTAAGAAGAATGGAATGTGTAACTGCCATTTTAAGGCAAGCCTGAACAGGTGTGACTCTTGTCATTATACCTGAGCACTTTTGTAAGACAAACAAGTGGATAAATGTTGAAACAGAAGTCAGAGAACAATGATGACTGGTTTTCTCTATCATCATTACACAAGATTCACTGGCAATTACAAATGATCTCTTTGCAAATGAGCAGCTTTCTCTTAAAGAGATCTGGAGCAATTTTTTTGTTTTTTAAATTTGCTAAAACCTATTCCCTTAGTCACAGATGTGCTATTTAAAAAAAGTATATGTGTTATTGACTATAAAACAATTATAAAAACAAATATGCCAAAAGAGAGAGTAGAGCCATCTTACATTAAAATATATACAAATTCGCCTCTAAAATTGAAACAGAAACAAGGGAAAAGCAAGACAAAGTTGCCCCATACAGTTTGGAGCTTGGGGACAGGCAGTCAATGAGACAAATTGTGTTTTCCAATACCTGAGTCGTAAGCAGGTTCTGACTTTTACTTTATGATATGTAAAATTCGCTTCTTGGAGCTACAGGGTTTTTTTTTTCTAATTATTAAATAAGCTGCTTCTTTTAGGCAAATAAAGCTAATCACATCAACATGAAGATGCAGGAAAAAGTCATTTGTAGTTTTAGAATCTTTACTGTCAATAATAGTAAAGACTTCAATCTCCTAGTTCTTAAAAGAAGCAAAATAAATAAGAATACCTGCCTTATGTTTTACGAAGTTTTGCTTACTTAAAGATAAAGCAATGGCAGTATTTAATTATTGAAGGCAAAAATGACTTTCAGTCAGTCATTTATTCATTGTTCAACAAGCATTTTCTGAATTCCTCTCATGTGTGAATTATCTGAGGCAAAGAGGCTTGAACTGCCTCCCATTCCCCTTCCTTGTGGGATGTCTAAGACATGAACCTGATTAACTACAATATAAAAAAGAGAGGGATATGAATAAAACATTGTTAAGATAATTTAGGGTGGGGGAGAGCTTCTCACTGGGCAGACAAGGGAAGCCTTTCTGGAAGAGGCCACACTTCAGCAGAAAGGACAGTGGATTTGAACAGGCAGAGACAGGAGGGAAGACTCCAGCAGTCAGGGAAGGCAAGGCTGTTGGGAAATGGTAGAGTTTGCCAAGAACCTGGTATAGACAAAGGACAGTGCTTGGAATTAAGTCGGAGGAAAGCTACTGGACTCCAAGCAGGAAGACTTTTAAATACCATGCTGTAGAGTTTTAACTTTATTAAGTGGGCAATGGGCACTCATTAAGGGGTCTTGAGGCAGAGAATGGTTTAAGAGATGTGGTTTCAGAAGATTAATCTGGCAAATGTACATGGAATCTATTAGAGGGGAAAAATGGAAGGCAAGGAACCTGGTTGGGAGAACATTACAATGGTCTTAATGTCAGGGACTGAGGACAGCTGTAGGGGTAGGAGGGATGGAAACCACAGGCAGATTCAGAAAATACTGAAGACAAACATTGTTATAACAGGAAGGAAGGGAAAGGGAACATGTATTTATTGAGGACCTACTACATTACTCATAGCGCTAAACATGTAGAATGAACACACATCCTGTTTTGCTTGGTGCAGCTTAAGATTTTGTCTTTTTTGGAGGGTCATGGAATAATTATTAACAATAGCCACATTCACTGTCAATATGCTCTGGTTTGGATAATACATTACACAACCAAATTTTAATATACTTTTCTTCTCTTATTTCTCCAAACAATTCTCTGTTTACACATGAAGAAGCTGAAGATCTGAGAAGTGAGTTGCCTAATGGCACTTGACCAAGAGGTGGCCAACCTGGATTTGAATCCAGACCCACATAGTTCCAAACCCCAGAACCTCCCACTATTCCTGGTTTCTTGCCCTCAACTTAATGGCAGGTCATGGGTGGGAAATGCCCATTAAAGGAAATAGGGATGTTGGGAAGAGGAAAGGGAGGGTAAAAGATGAGGAGTTCCGGTTTGGATGTGTGGTCTTAAGGCGCTGGAAAGACATTGAAGCAGTTGGTGACATTGGCTACAACTCAGGAGCGAAATCACCCTCTAGTTACAGATTTGTGTGCCTTCCAAATCAACAGATGCAGGAGTTGAAACCCTGGGACCAGATGACATCACCAAGCATGAGACTGCAGGACAAAGGTCACAGCTCAGATTCCTGCAGTGGCCAGGCACGTAACACAGAAGAGGCAGGGCAGGCAGGAGACGTTCGGGAGGAGGAGGAGGTCTTATGAGGGCTATCATAATTTCCCCTAAAAATTATTTGCAATTTTAAATGGCAACACTACAGCCCTTATGATGGTAGTCTATTTCTTAATTAAAGCTGGTGACTAGACTGATTTCCAGTAATTTAATTTAAAATAAATCACAATTTATTTATAAAAAATAGTTATTCTGTTAAAAAGAAGGCTCATTGATAGAACAGAACATTATAAATTGTAGTTATTCAATTTTTGTCCACCTTTTCATCATAAGAGGAACTTCAAGTGAGAGTCTGTTTAAAAAAATGCAATTAAATTTTTATCAAAATTACTAGCTACATTCAAGTACATTAAACCAAATTGCAGTGCATTTTCACTGTCTTAAAAACAGACAAATATAATTCAGACCCTGTTGCCATAAGCATGAAGTGGGGCTGGGGAGGGAGATGGGAAGAGAGGGACAAAGACTTGGAGGGGACAGCATTTCAAAAAGCAACACCCCCAAATTTCAAATTATTTACATTTGAAAAAAAATTAATTCATTAACAAAAACTTGAGTTACTAGTCTTGTCCTTGTTTCAAACTTCCAATTGCAAGGTAATAAACACCTGTAGCCTTCACAGGCCTAAACCAATGGTTTGCAAACTTTCCTCAGTACTAGGAAACAAGGAAACAAACTTTCCTTGTTTACCTGGAGGACTCGTTACAGCACAGATTGGGAGGCCACATTTTGGAACGTTCTGATTGTGTAGGTCTGGGATGGATTGTGAGAATCTGCATCTCTAACCAGTTGCCAGTAGATGCTGATGCTGCTGGCACAGGGACTACACTTTGAGAATCACTGCTCAGCACACCAGTGGGTCTGCTAGACAGAGGCTGGCTGGCTTCTGCCTTTTTCAGAATTACTGTGGAGCACAAATATCCACCAAGGCTGTTTCTCATGGCACTCTGGAAAATGATTCAATGACACTGCTTCGAACAGAGGTCCAGCTTTTTGCCTCATTGTCTGTGTTCTGAATCCAACCTAGTTTAATATTTTGGAAAATGTTACCCTTTTCTGTACTGAGCAAAGTAAATATTTTGTCAGTTGTTAAGGATGAGCTGCAGAGTAAGACTTAAAGATGTATCCAAATTCAGCAGGAAGGCTTGGAGCTGCTTTGGAACTTTTTCCAGATTGTGACTTGTAATGTATTTCAGAAGCCAGCCGAAATACCAACCACTTGATCTATTAAGAAAAGGCTGAATGAACCTTTTCACAGGAGAATATATTTTTCCACACCAACTCTCATTACACTTGGCAAAAAAAAGAGAAAGGGGAGACAAAATGCTTTTCTGTCAATAGGATTTCATATGAGTATTGTCCTTATATAAATAAATTGGTAGCAGAGAGTTTTTAAACTGCAAGAAATTTTTAGCAATCCTCTAGTTTGTCAACTGCGAAAACTAAGGCCCAGGGAAGGTCAATGTCATTTGCTAGAAAACCAGACAGTGGCAGAGCTGAAATGAAATTCACAGGCTCTGGACTCTGGGGCCAGCACTTTTCTTATCACGCCACACTACTTCCCTTGCAATAAGAATCAGAACGAATTGACATAAAACAACAACAACAACAACAACAAAAAAACAGATACTACCAATGGTGCATTTCACACTGCCGTTCCTGATAATTCCTAACCCCATTAGTTACTGATGGCTTCACCTACTAGTGAGTGCTATGGGGGAACAGACAGAAGGGAGTCCTGGAGGGTCCTTTCCTGATGTTCCTTACTAACCAAGCATTTCCTGAAGAATCTTCCACTATGGTGCTTTGGGGTCTCTTTAATGTACTACGTGAGCTGAGACTACAGAAATATAATCCTCATTATGGTGAAATTCACATTCTGTCAAGGAAGGTTCACATGAGGTAAGGGATCTCAGAGATCACCAGGTTCATATATCTCATGTATAAATGAGGAATCAAAGCTCTCAGGAGTCGAGGAACTGCTGGGGTGTTCACAGCCTATTAAAGTGCAGAGCTAAAGCCTGACCCCAGATCTCTTGCCCTGCAGCATGTTGCTATTTCTACCTTATCATCCTGTCGACTGTAGTACAGTGTGTTGATTTAAGCCAGAAAACTGCATGCTCCACTGTGAATCTAGATCCAAAAATACTGATCTGTTCAGCATCAAGAAAGAAATACGGTAATCACAACAGCTAGGATTTCTTGAGTGCTAAGTCTCTCCGAGGCACTGCTGTAAGCACGTTACATGAATTATTGCATTGAATCAGTCATATCACTGAGGAAGATAGAATATCATAAAGTAGGAAATTGAAATTAAGGATGAAATGAAGAAAATGCATGAAATGCATTACAAGAAAAGAGGGCCTATGCTATTTTCCCAGAATATAATATAGCTATTAAATGCAATAATCCAAGTAAAAGATTTAGAACAATTCTTGGCTCACAGTACATACTAAATATTAGCTGCTGTTATCATATTTTTCTCTATTTCTTTGTGTGGAACAGAACAGAAAATTTGGACCTAGATAAAAGTTATGAGCCATACAAGATCCCCAGTTGCCACCAGCAAAGACCACAGAGACCACAGTGTAGTTTGGACTAAAATGCTCTCAAAAGCCAAAAGTTGAAGCCAGAGACCACAAAATTGAACAGATTTGTATTGGGCCTTGGTTTTAAGGAGCTCAGAGGTTTTACCTGGTTCCTCCTGATCAATCCTTATCACATTCAAGTTGGAGGGGGGACTGGATATAGTATGAAAACCTTTTTCGTATGAAGACAGCTTGCATAGACAAAACGAATTACTCAAAGCCAGTGGTGACAACCCAATTTCCTTAATAAGAGTGTGCTTATCTACTAGCTAAGAAAAAGAATATCACTATTAATTAAGATGAAACTACAATAATAATACTCATTAAAGCACCCATGGCAGGTAAATTGTCTTGTAAATTACCCACCTGGGAATGCTTGACTTACTAGGTATTTGCAAATCGGTTAAACAACAACAACAACAGCAACAACAGCAACAAAAACTAGTGATATCCAGACCCCAAGTCCATTCTTAGGCCACCTACTTTCTCTACTTGGCAGCTAGAAGAGATTCACTGTGTTTGTTATAGAGGGATACACTGAGATCAGTGGGTGAAAGATGCATAGTGGTAGATTTTGGCTCAAGATAAGAAAGAACTTTTAAAAAATTAGAGGTAACCAGTAATAAATGTGCTGCCAGCTGAGGTGGTGTGTGCTCTGCATGTGATCAAGGAGAGGCCCAATAAACACTCGAAGTGTAAGCAGTTATTGGTATCACAATTTTCATTGTCACTGTAATCATTATCTTATTAGCATCCTCTCAGGTAGATGTAAACATTGATGACAGTTGAAAATGGTTCCACTTAGAGAGGCCAAATAGCAGAGTCAAGATTTGCTCTTAGGTCAAACTTGAGTTTGAATCTAGAATCAGTTGCTTACCCGTGATGAAGCTTCAGAGTTGGCAATTAAACCACTCTGAGTCTCGGTTTCTGCATCTGTATGATAGAGATTATAATAACAACGTCTCGTGTTCATTCTTTCATTCACAAGTTACTCACAAAGCATCTACTCTGGACCAGGCACTTTTCTGGATGCTGGGGGAGGGACAAGACAGATAAGATCTGTCTTCTCTATGGGTTCACATTTCAGTGCGTGTAGAGGGATTCAAGTAAACATAAATATAACAAACTGACTAAATACATATGTACATAGTAATAAATGTTATGAATTCAATAAAACAGGACGTCCAGGGTATCTTTAGTTAGGATGGTCAAAGAAGACTTCTCTCAGAAGGTGACATACAAGCTGGAACCTGAAATAAGAGAAGGGGCCAGCTTTGACAAGCTCCAGCAGAGGAAGCAGCAAAGGTCCTGTGACCTGCCCCCTGCCCCCTAAGCTAGATTGGTGTGTCTCAAGTGGGTTGGCATGAGCAGCTCAAGATGAGGTTGGTGGTGAGAATTCGAGGTAAGGTGGGAGGATCTGCAGCACAGTTCACAGGACAAAGGAAGCATCTGGCAAAAAGAACAGTTGGGTCATTATTCACATTCTGAAAACTCCATGACACAGCAATGCCGTTGTATAGTGAAGGCAGACAGAGGTCATGGCTTCCCTGTCTGGTGACACCCCAAAATGCCCAGGCCTGGGCACAGGGACAAGTTTTCCATGCTACTCTGCTAATCTAACCTACTCAATCTAAAAGCATAATCTATATTTTAACCATGGGAGAGTAGAGAATTTTAGAACAGGAAAAAACCTGGGCCTGTTCATGTATCAACAACTGTGATAATGAATAATCTGAGGCTTTCTTGAAGCCCTGAGTAGTGGAAGAGAGAGTTAAGAGGGTGGGATTCTAGGCCACTGGCCCTTATTCCAATCAGAGGAGTTCTACAGGCATCTGTTCTTTTGCTATATTTTTCACTTGAAAACTGAGTTGCGTTGCTAAAAACAACTCCAAGGCTTGAAAATCACCAATTGACTCCAGTTTTGTTTTGTTTTGTTTTTAGAGATAAGAGCTCAATCTGTCACCTGGGCAAGAGTGCAGTGGCACAATCATAGATCACGGCAGCCTCGACCTCTTGGGCTCAAGTGATCCTCCCACCTCAGCCTCCCAAGTAGCTGGGACCACAGGCATGCACCACCACACCTGGCCTGACTGCAGTTTTATAGATAAGGAACCTGAGCCTCAAACTGAGCCTGAAGGTCATTAGCTAATTAGCAGCAACCTGGGGCGAGGGTCCATCTCTTGACTTCTGATTTAATGTTTCCCATCTGCTTTATTACATTAGAACACTTATTCTGATCTTTACAGATGTGGCATTTGCTACTCTTCAGCTCTATGTCAACCAGTATGTGTTCCCTTTCATATAAGTGTGTATCTGAGTTCTGATGCTCTAATGAGTTCTGCTATTTTGGAAAGTAACTCTTCTATTTAATTAATTTTGAACAACGAATACAGGACCAGTTTTCAGTATATTTTCAGTTCACAGAGGTTTCCTCAGAACCAAAAGATGTTCAGCTAGGGTCTAGGAGTGAGGTTTGAGGGAAGAGGATTAAAGCAACAATTTCTGAAAGGATTATAAAAATGTTGAATTGCTCTGTGTTACCTGAGGGAAAACTAAAGCTGAAAATTGGTTAAAGAGAAAACTATGGAATCAGGGGTCAGAAAGTAGCAGAGGTTCAGGAAGATAATAAAAGACACAATTTTCAAAATGTTGAGAATGAATGAAGGGTCCTTCATTTTTACCTTTTTGCCAAGGGCTTCCTTTGTGCTGTGACACCCATTTTTAAGAATCGCCATCTTAGATCATAAGAATGGTTTATGTTCTATCTACACTCAAGTTTTTGTGGTGGAGGATACCACCTGGATACTTTAAACCATTAGAAGCTGGTTTAGTGGAAGCAAGAAATCTGTAAAGATTTGTAAAGGGATATGTCAAACCCTTGCTTCAGGGACAGCAAGTTGGGCTGGAGATTTGGCTTAAATAGCAACGAATTTCCTATTTGGAAAAGAACAGTAACGATGGGAAACATATGATATTTTATTCTATTTTTGACCATGGAAAGCGATCCTGGCATGTAGGGAAAGGTATCTAAAGTGTTTCCCAGATTAGCTGACAGTAGTGGGTAAGATGCCTTCCTTTGGTTAATTAATGCTGGCAGCTAGGGCAGGTGACCCAAGCATTTTCACAACGTTGGAAATTTTCAGAGTTCAAGGTTTTGGAAGAAGTTAAACAGGATTCTCTTCAAAGGTGTTCCCCAAATATCCCACAACTAAATAAAAGAACAAACCCCAAGTGAGGACAATATTAACAGTCAGTATAAGTTAATATCTTCATTCTTTATGGAGTTCATTTAGGTTGCAAAAGACAAGTAAGTGAATTCGCAAATGAGACGATGCAATTAGCAACACGCAAATGAGAAAACATTCACGCTAAAATAACAATGAGCTGTTGTACTTCCTTCTATTGCATGAGTGCTGACAGGGTTATAGGGAAACTGGTGATCTCAAGCATGGCATGGGGCATTGTAAATCAATATAGCCCTTCTGAAAAGTAGGTTGGTAATACATATTGAGCCATAAACATTATCCTACCATGTGATCAGTAATCCCACCCTTGAGAATTTATCCTAAGTAATCAAAACTATGTGGAAAGTGGTTGGGTGCGGTGGCTTACGCCTGTAATCCCCGCACTTTGGGAGGCCAAGGTGGGCAGATCACTTGAGATGAGAAGTTCCAGATGAGCCTGGCCAACATGGTGAGACCCTGTCTCTACTAAAAATACAAAACTTAGCCAGGTGTGGTGGCAGGTGCCTGTAATCCCAGCTACCTGGGAGGCTAAGGGAAGAGAATTGATTGGACCTGGGAGGCGGAGGCTGCAGGGAGCAGAGATCACACCACTCCACTCCAGCCTGGGCGACAGAGCGAGACCCTCTCAAAAAAAAATGTGGAAAGATATAACCATAAAGACATTTGTTAAATAGTGTTTAAAAGAATACATATTTAGAATAGGTGAGAAATTTCAATTCAATTCAACAAATGATAATTGAATATCTTACCATGAGTGGGGTGTACTAAGGCAGACTTCCATCCCTCAATAATTTATAATCACAATTTAATGACTGTACTCTTTGGAATATTATGCAACCATCATATCAATCCAAGTTTTTGATTGTAGGCTATAGAAACTGACCCTGAACATCATTAACACAACAACAAAAAAACACAATGATTGGAAGGTGACTGGGGCTCACAAAATTAAATGGAGTCTGAAGGATCAGGCTGGTAAAATGCCAGCAACAAGAGCTCTAGAAGTTTGGTTGTTGGAACACCAACAAGCTGGTTCTATTCTACGTTAGAAATAAATTATGAAAAATTAATGAAAAGTATAAAAACTTCTCAATTGAATATGTCAAGTATTGTGTAATGAAGAATACTACTGTTGACTTCTAACAGTGGTTTTGCTGCTAACTAGTCATAGAACCCTGTGTGACTTATTTTACATTTCCCAGCCTTAATATTACAGCCATGTGTAAAATGAAGAACCAGATTAGAGATTATTTAAATGATGGTGCCCTAATAGCTTCCTTGTCGCTTGAGTCTATATCAAGAGAGGCAACCTGTTTGAGATTCCTCCTCTCCCCTCACTGTCCTCACGCAGCTGGGGAAGACACTGTAGGGAAGCGTAGACCACTTCAGTTAAAACCTGGACGCAGCCACATAATCTCTCTCAATACAAAGTTCCAGCTATGTACTAACCATCAGTTGCAGTTTGCATGGAAGGAGAAATCAATTTGCCATTCCTGATCTGTACTATGTTGTTCTGCATTCACAGGATAAGTTAAACCAGAAAAGCCAAGACATCCTAGCAGCAACAAGTAAAGTCTCTGCTGAAAAGAATCTCCAAGAGTAGCTCTTGTCCTGCTGCTAAACATCAATTCAGCTTGTACAATCTCCCTGGTAACAGAGTACAGTAAGCTATCATCCAGGCAGCCTGAAAGTTTTGTCATATAATTCAAACACATTTTAGGAGTTCTCAGCATGGTGTTCTTCATTCAGTTCCTACAGGCCTTGCCTTTTGTCCTCCATCCTCCCTGTCCATATACCTGATGACTGTCCCATTTATATTCTGCTGGAATCCTCCAAACTGAACATAATGGAACTGAGAAACTTAGAAAAGCCCTCGATCATCCGGTCTTAATAATCAAGAGTCTGGAAACAGAAATGTCAGAACTTTGTATAATAAAATAAGGATCAATTAAGGGAGAAAGAGTCTACTGAAGGAAACCCTTTTTAAAATGAAACAAGAGTCTTGACAGTTTCTCTCCTTCGAATCAAAAGTTTCATCTCACCAATAAGATGTGTTCATTAGGGTGAGATTTAGCTATATATATCACAAGGACTCAAAATCACAGTGCCTCAGAGCAGGGATCAGTAGGCTACAGTCTATGAATCAAATCCAGCCAGCCACCTGTTTTTGTAATTAAAATTTTATTCTAACATAGTCACTCATTCGTTTATGTATTGTCTGTGGCTGCTTTTGAATTATGACAGCAGAGCTGAGGAGTTGTGTCTGAGACTGTATGGACTAAAAAGCCTAAAATGTTTATTTTCTGGCCTTTTACAAAAAAAGGTTTACTAACCACTGCCTTAGAGTGTTCATTCATTACTCTCTTATGTAAAGAAGTCTAGAGGCTGGGACTATAGGATTAATAGTGCCATCAGAGAACCAACCCATTGCATCTTTTTGCTTTGATATCCTAGCATGTGGGTGCTAGGATCTTCTAGGTCATCTCATGGTCCAAAGTGCTGCTGGGACTCAGCAGCCATATCTAAATATCTCAAATCCAGGCCCGAAGAAAGAGGAAAAGTAGACACTGGTGAAGGAGGGCTCCTCCTTGATGAGTCAGCTCTCATTAAATAGTCCTCTTGATAGTTCCACAAAACACTTCCACTTCTATTTTATTTGCCAGAACTTAGTGGTTTGCAATATCTATCTGCAAGGTGCACTGGAAAATACTGTTTTTTGTTTGTTTGTTTTATTGTTGGTGGCCACATACCCAGATAAAAATAAGAGTCTATTGTTCTGGAGAAAGGAGAAAGTGGATGCTGAGTTAGGCTAGCACCAGTCTTTGCCAAAAAACACTATTATTTAGTGACCTCATGAGTATCAGGATTCACAGCTCATCCATACCTTTTTCCACTTTTGGGGTGGAAATGTTTAAAGAATGAAGAATTTGCATTCTGACATCATAAATACAATTTATTTTGTCTTATGTTTAATCAGTTGGTGTGCATATTAGCCAATTATGAATCAGTCAGTGATTGATCAATTCATCAATTCAACAAGACCTACTGAGCACCTACAATGTTCCAGGCTGAGAGTGAAGCAAAGGGATATGAAGTGCAATGAACCCAATCTCTGCCCCCAAGAAGTCCCAGGTCAATGAAGGAGAAAGACAAGTAAATGGACAATGGCCATTGAGGGTGGGAAATTTCCCACACCACGGTATATTTGTACACCATGGAAAGCACATAGGAAAGGCTTACAATTTGAGGTGCATGCTGAAGAACCAGTTGGGAGGAGTTTGTAGGGAGAAACAGGAGCACAGCTATTCCAATATGAGGGAGCAGCAGGTGCCAAGACATGGAGGGGAAAGGGAGATAACAGGCATGGAGAGGCTGGTGAAGCATAGGTGTGCAGGGGGAGGAAGGTGAGTAAAAATCACACCCAGAACAGAAGGGACCATGGCACCAAGATGTTGGGTTTCATCCAGACAGTGATGAGTAGGCACTGAAGAGTTCCCTGAGAAGTGATAGGACTAATCTGTGTTTCATAAGGATCAAATTCTGGCCACAATGAGGAGGATTTGGATGGCATGGGAAGGCAGGAAGACAGGGGAGAAAACCTCTATTTACCCCATCACATATTCTGCAGTGGTGCTTAGGTTAAAGTATGACCTTGTATTGTTGCACAAGAAGATCCACTCACCCAACAGCTAATTAGCAAAGAGGCCTAATAATAATAACCTAGATTTCATTTAATCCTCATAGCCATCCTGGGAAGCTCCATCTTACCGAAGAGGTAACTGAGGTTCAGAAAGGTTAAATGACTTGTGTAAAATGTCACAGTGAGTGAATGACAGAGTGGGACTTGCATTAAGGTTTTCTGATCTCAAGTCCAGTTCTCTTTCTGCTGCATGTTGAGAGCAAGGAGCATTCCAGACTCGACCAGTCACCCTAAATTCAGTCCAGGCAGGACTATCTGCATGTTTTGGCAGTAACATATCTTGATGGCATTAAATGTAGGAAAACACGGAGGCATTTCCCTTCTGTTACTTTATGAGGCAAGTTATCAAGAGTATTTTACTAGGCTTTGGCAAAGTCTCTTAATAGGAAAAATCAAGCATATGTTTTATTATACTTTTGTTCAGTGTTGTGGCAATTATTCAGAAACTCATGAAAGATCTGTTTCTCTAGCATTCCAGCTTTCTATTTGACTATAGTCCATCTTGCATTATTTATATGGAGAGCCATAAGAATTATCAAAATAGACATATTAAAGTCTCAAGTCAACTATATTTAATAAATTTTACTTTTTTAACTTGTTCTCACAGATTGTTGTCGTCTCAGAAAGAACTTTCCAGGCCAGGCATAGTGGCTCACCCCTGTAATCCCAGCACTTTGGGAGCCTAAGGCAGGTGGGTCACCTGAGGTCAGGAGTTTGGGCCCAGCCTGGACAACAAGGTGAAACCCTGCCTCTACTAAAAATGTAAAAATTAGTCAGGCGTGGTGGTGGGTGCCTGTAATCCCAGCTACTTGGGAGGCTGAGGGAGGAGGATCACTTGAACCCAGGAGGCAGAGGTTGCAGTGAGCTGAGATTGTGCCACTGCACTCCAGCCTGCGTGACAGAGCAAGACTCCATCTCAAAAAAAAAAAAAAAAAAAAAAGAAGAAGAAAGAAAAAGAAAGAACTTGCCAGACACTTGTGCTCCTCTCCCAACCTTCATGTTTGAGTTAGATGCTGCCCCTCATTTATTATACTATCCAATGTGCAGTCAAAGCACTTAGAAACCTGCTTCATGATTGTCAGCTTCCTTGCCTGTTTCTCACTTCAAGGATGGTAAGATCCTTGAAGTCAGCAACAGGATATTTATTTATCTTTATATATCCAGCATCTGGCACAGTGAATGCCATTTAATAGCTAATGATAATTATTTGTTGATTAATAAAATGAAGCAACAATGTAACCAAACACATACAATTATATTTTAAATGATACTGCATCAAAATCCTTAGCACATTAAAACGATTTTCACTTTCTCTGTAATTTTACTGCCAAAAAGAAAACACAAGCGCTAAGAACAACTTCAGAGTATTCAAGGGGCTATTTAGGGGTCCATTTTGATATTTGTTAAGATTGAGGATCACAATGCTTTTTCAGAAGTTGATCCAGAGATGTCTGCATTGTGGTTCCATTTTTTTCTCCCTCTGTCATATCTCTCACAATAAGCACAGGCTTTGCACATTAACTCTGCCTTGGTTTAAAATCAGAAATCTTATGTTGCTGTCTTAGAAGACGAGATGTTATGCTGGGCATATATGCCTTTCAAATTCACTCTGCTTTCTGTTTGTCAGCCCACCATGCTGCTACTTGATAGGAGGAAAAGGCTCCTATGTTTTGGTCTGAATAGGAGCCAAACTCAAGGGACTCACTGCCCACAGACACACACACTCGAAGCTCTTCTACACTCATACGTTTTACCTCTCTCCTGAAGAGTGTGGCACCCTGAGGCACCGAGTTTTCATTTTATGATTCAGTTTGAAGGCCTGAATGAAGTGCTACTACAAATTAATGAGACATTTTCACCAACAGGAATTCCTATTCAGGAATTCATGGTCTGGTCAGTCACTTGCTTAAAACGTGTCTGGAAGTCATTGCCTTAGACCCTGTTCTAAGAGTGAGGTAGAAAACCCCAAACAAATCTTGTACTACCACAGGTGATGCAGAGGGAGCTTGAAGTCCTGATTAATTTCCTCACATTGTGTGCTCCTTCCCATCCTGCAGGGAGGCTGGGGTAAAGAAGGGTTGGCTGATTTCAGAAAATGCTATCTGCTGAGCTTTAAAGACTGTCTATATAGTGTGGTTATGGGTTTTTGAGAAGGTGGAGAGAAGAATGGGCTCGAAGCATGAGGCAATTAAAACTGGTCTTCAAGAATAGGTGGAATTTGAATTGTTGGTGGGTTGCAAGCATTTTTCAACCTAGGGCAATTTTGCTCTCTGGGGGACATTCAGCAATGTCTTGAGACATTTTTGCCTGTCACAAATTGTAGGAAGAGGGGTTGTTACTGGTGAGAAGAGGCCAGGGATGTTGCTAAACATTCTACAACGCACAGAACAGCCCCCGGGCCCCACCCAACAAGAATTATCTGGTCCCAAATAGTCAATAATGCTGAGGCTGAGAAACCCTGGGTTACACAAAGGACATTCAGAACAAGTAGGATACCACAGGAAAGGAAAAATTTAGAAATAAACTTACATTGGAATTTTTTTTTTTTGAGACAGGGTCTCGCTCTGTTGCCCACACAGGAGTGCAGTGGTGTGATCTCAGTGCACTGCAACCTCCACATCCTGGGTTCAAGCAATTCCCCTGCCTCCGCCTCCCGAATAACTGGGCTTACAAGCGTGTGCCACCACATTCAGCTAATTTTTGCATTTTTAGTAGAGACAGGATTTCACCATCTTGGCCAGACTGGTCTCGAACTCCTGACCTCGAGTGATCCACCCATCTCAGCCTCCCAAAGTGCTGGGATTACAGGCATGAGCCACCACACCTGGCCAATTGTTGGAACTTTTAAAAACTGTTTAGACTCCTTCTCATCAATCTCCACTTAACCTAATGTTCACATATGAAGGACTTATGGGATATTTTCACATTAAATATTCATTTGCTCTTGGTACAGAGTATAAACTAGGAAATTTGCAATGTGGTGGGGCTCTGTGGTTCCTGCAAATGGGTTAGCCCACACTAGAATTCACTCTCAGGATCCTGTGGTCCATGTCTCCTTCATAGCACCAGCCGCAATACACATCAATGCAATTCTTATTTATTATATGCCTCCTCTACTAGAATATAAATCTCCCACAGCAAAGGACTGGATCTGGTGTGCTTCTGGTTTATCTCAGAGCCCACCAGTGTCTGGTGGTGGAAGAGGAGCTAAGAGAGTAAACTCTTGAGTCAAACTGCCTGGGTTTCAATCCATACTTCACCACTCACTCACTCTGTCACCTTAGGTAAGTTACTTGGCTTTAACAAAGGCTCAGTTTCCCCATCAATATAGAGAGGGATATCTGGTGCCTACCTCACAGATAAAACTAAATAAGTTAATATGTGCAAAATGCTTACTAAATTTTGTTGATGAGGGAAGCATCCAAAAGCAAGCAAAGATAGGGTTAAAAATCTGTCTACCCCCTAAAAAATTAGGAGGAAAAAACTTCATAAAACACATTGGCTTCTACCTTTTTGGTGTTCAAAAAATTTAAGACTTTTCTTCTTTGTGATCTATGTGGAAGGCTGTATGTTAATATTTTTAGTCAAAAGGCCTTGAAAGTCATAGCAGAAGACACAATTTTGCCATATTGATTTGACTTAATAAATGTTCCACCCAGTTTCTCTGCCATGTTGGTTTCTCTCTACGTATTTTCTCTAGGTTAATTTCATTTTTTATTGTCTCCTGACAAAAACTGATTTACGGCACTTTAGTAAGTCTGCCTAAGAAAGGAACTGAGTATTCTGTGGTTGACCCCACTAGTCTCCTTCCTGTATACGAGCAGCCTTTCTACAATGTTACCTTCTTCAGCATCACAGGGCTCTTTCAAGTACACAGAGGGTTTACACTTTGTTTTCTAATTCAAATTTTCTGAAACTTTACTGTGTTCTGTACATCTACTACTCCTTCAGGTTCCTGACCTCTTGCTACTTTTCATCTTTCCTTTGCTATTTCCTATGTTTCTACCTTGTGGAAGCTCTGGGGAGAGAATCATGATTTCTGGTCATTCACTTAGGTATACAATTATTCACTTGACACTCAAGAAGCATTTACTAAGCACCAGTGTATTAGTCCATTCTCATGCTGCTAATAAAGACATATTCAAGACTGGGTAACTTATAAAGGAAAAAGGTTTGACTCATAGTTCAGCATGGCTGGGTTGGCCTGAAGAAACTTACAATCATGGCAGAAGTGGAAGCAAACATGTCCTTCTTCACATGGTGGCAGGAGGAGAAGAATGAGCAGAAGGGGGAAAAGCCCCTTATAAACTCGTCAGATCTCATAAGAACTCACTCACTATCACAAGAACAGCATGAGGGTAACTGCCCCCATGATTAAATTACCTCCCACCAGGTCCCTCCCATGACATGTGGGGATTATGGGAACTACAATTCAAGGTGAGATTTGGGTGGGGACACAGCCAAACTGTATCAACTAGTGTATTTGACGCTCTGCTCCTGGCTTGTGGGATACAGCAGTGAACACGACAGGCAAGGAAGGCCTTGCCCTCCTAGAAGAGACGTTCTTGAGTGTGAAGGGAGATGGTAAGAAATAAGCAAGCTAATGAACAAGGCAATTTCTGACATTCTTACAAAAGAAATCAACAGTATGGTTGTACTAGTTTTCTATGGCTGCTATTACCAATTACCATGAACTTGGGGGCCTACAACAATACATATTTATTATCTCACAATTCCAAGGTCAGGAGTCTGACATGGGTCTCACTGGGCTAAAACGAGGGAGCCGTCAGGGCTCTGCTCCTTCTGGAAGCTCTAAGGGAGAATCCATTTTCTTGCACTTCCCAGTTCTAGAGTGGGTCCACATTCCTTGGTTCATTGCCCCCTCCTCCATCTTCAGAACCAGCAATGGCCAGTGAAGTTTTTTTTACATCATATTACTCTGACATTGACTCTTCTGCCTCCCTTTTACACATTTAAAGGACCCTCGTGATTACAATAGGCCCCCTGAGATAATCCAGGATAATCTCCTTATCTTAAAGTTAGCTCATTAGCAATTTGCATCTCATCTACAACCTTAATTCCCCTTTGCCATGTAACATAACGTATTCACAAGTTCCGGGGATTAGGACTCCTTTGGCAGACATGAGTCTGCCTACCACAATGATATAATGGGTGACCATGATTTTAGTATCCTGTTCAATACCTACATAGAATAGATATTTGGTAAATTCAGTACGTGGTAAATGGATCACAACGATATACCTTTGCTTCTTGTTAAAGGATCAGAGCAAGCAAGGGCTGTGTTTTCTTTATTGCAGGAACTGCAGGGGTGAGGTGGCTTCAGCCAACCTTCTAGGTTAACTAACAGTTTTCCCAGTGCAGAGAGACACTCAGGGGTCCCTGCTAGTAATACATCAGGCTCCAGAGGCAAAACCCCTCAGCCTTTCTCCTGCTTGTCCTCTATGTCTAGATGCTGCCATTTGGCTACTGCAGGACCCAGGGTGGTGATCTTTCTTCATCTCCTCTCAGCAATCGCTTCTCTCTGCAGCTTCCCTGAGCACTCCACCACCTTCATTTCTGTCGGCTGTGGCAATTTTCCTGAATTATAAATGGAGATTTTTTTTAAGGATCCTAGGAAATCATTTTCCAGATAAGGAAAGTGAATTTTAGAATAGCTGGGGGGAAAATATCTAAAATGGTTTAGAAAGGCTTTTGATGGATGAAGTGTGAGATTAGACAGTTTTATGGGGTTGCTTTTATGCAGTATGAATATGGTAAGTTTAATTTTTAATTTCTGCAGCGTTGCTTGATTTTATGATGCCACTATTTTGCTGGATGTATCTGACAAATGCTATTCTTCCTCCTCACTAAATTACAGCCTTCCGTTCCTTAAAATGTCTCATAAGAATTAAGCCTTGACAGTCTAACAAGACCTAGCATCACTGACCCTTCCTGCCCCTGATTATATAACAGAGTTGGCTGCATATGTGTCACTTTCCTTCTTTTATTTGTATGTATTTATTTTATTCTGAATTCATGGCTGTGTTCTCCATGCAAATGTAAGCTCTCAGCAGGAAGGGAGAAAGTGGCCCATGGCTCTTATTTTGCTTGTACTTCTACCCAATGGCTACAGAGTTCTGTGGCCACAAGTTGCTAAGTTAGATTATTTAATAAAGAGTGTTGCTTGAAAATACTATAGAAAGATAATTTTATTTCCTATTTACCTTTTACCCGTGCAATAGGACATGGGCAGTATTCATCAGAAAGATTTCAGAATTCATTTTTTTTCAGAGAAAATTAGTAACACCAAGGCACACTGGAACATTCAAGAAGGCCAGTCTTACTCACATGAAGAAAAAGCCTCTACAGTGCATTCCTTAGCATGCTTTAGATGGCATTCTGGTCTTATTTCATACTGAGTTACAGCCAATTAGAAATTACCCTTCATCTCTTTTCATCTCTTCATAGAATGGCCACTAAAATCTCTCACCTAGAAGATGGTAAAGCAACTCTGAAATATCCTAAATTAAAGACATAACTCTACTGACCGAAATTCTGAGGGCAACAAACCTTTTAGGCAAAATGAATTATGTCTGTCAATGTTATGTTTTATGCTTGGCAAAATGTACTGTGAAAAAAACCCGACAATTTATTTTCTTCATTTCCTTTCTAATTTTTCCTTAAATCTACCCTAAGGACCAGCACAAACTCATTGATTTTATATTCTACTACCATTTGGATTCTGAGATCAGGAAAGAACTCACCTTCTATGACCAAGAATGTGAGTTGCCTGAGTTTTCATTCTGCTATGGAAGCCCAAAGAACTAGTTCCACCTTGCTCCTGGACATGAGGATATAGCTGATGACACTGTATTTATGACACAAATGGGAAGGAGTAGGGGTGTGTGTGTGTGTGTGTGTGTGTGTGTGTATTGTAATGGTTACGGGAAATCTAAATTGAAAGTTTGCTGCATGTAGCTATAATGTTCACTTAGATAATTGCTTTTTGTAAATACAGTTTCTTACAAAGTCTTAGCTTGCTGCTATGGAAGCAATGACATTAACAGAAATAACAGTGGTGCCACAAATCTTCAGGGATTTTCTTTTTAATGGAAAGGAAAATTCTAAAACTAAAAATATACTTTTTATTTGCAACTATGGGAATACAAACACCAGAAAAACACAAGAGGACTGTATAGTTGGGACATGGAAGGTATTCTATCTGGTGGTTTTAGCAAGACGCTCATGGAATGGAATCTAAGTCTTAAGTCATTGCAACTGGGGCAAAGGAGGGGAAAAAAACTGCATTCACAAAAAGAAGATATCTGGAGGGTGTGATACAACTCCCCTCACTTGTTCCTCAACATGCTCCATGTACCACTCTTATGGATACAGGGACAGCACCTTAATATCTCTTGAATTTATATTACTTATGACATCTTAATTGACATTTACTTTGCAGGGCCCATTAAAAAATGTCCAGATCTAAAGGCACTGAAATATAAGAGAAATGCCTTCTATTTTATCTCCACTCTAAACATCAACACTAGTTGGACTTCTGAAGGCACATTATTATAATCACTGGCCTAGCTCATTTAAGTTGGCCTCTATCAGCCCTATTACCAAAGACCATGAAATGGGTTTCTGCATGCTTGAACTTAATGATCTCATAATTATTGCCTAAATTATTGATATAAAAATGCTGACTCATAAAATTTGGTTACAGAAAAACTTTCTTTAAATTAAAGACCTCTATGCTTTTTTGTTTTGTTTTTGTATCTTTTTACTTTCTTTCTGATCTCACAAGTTGTAGAGGGTTAAAAGAACTATTACTTTCTGTATTTTAAATCCACTGTAAGGCTATGGTAGACATATGCCAAAAAAGCAAAGATCTGCCTCTGTTTCTCTTATCAAATGGATATTTGAAAATACTACCACCAACCTCTGAAATCTGAAAATGAGTGGAGTTGGATTTATGCCTTTCTGTTAGCAGGCTGGCAGTGGCACCTATATTTACAAAGTTGAGTATATTATACCAAGGATATTTTTATTCACTTAAATTTTACATCAGTTAATTGATATAGAAAAATATTATTCCAGATTTTTGTGATAGAGAAAATGTAATGGTTAAAGATTAAGAACTACCTTGAGAAGGAAAAAAGTAGTTGTTACTTAAAATAGATCCAGAATGACTCCATGCCAGAATTACATCAACACTGCATTGTAGAAAGTTGCCTGCCAGCTATTACAATGGACAGTGACGGATTCAATTTTAATTTCTGCAGTTTATGCTATGTCACACATGTGGTTGTGTCAGCCTTCACTGACCTTTTGGATCTGACAGTGTGTCTACACAAGCACTGGAGCAAGTGGAAACTTAATAAGAAAAAGAGAAGTCATGGATCAACACAGTCATAATACCTTGGTCATTTAAAAACATGGATTCAACAAATGAATAGATATATAGATGATCTTTAATGATTTGGAGGGAAATGAAATAATATAACAATTACACGGTATTTCCATTGGCAAGGCCATCAAAAGTTGATTCCTCAAGCACTTCTGCTATCCATAAATTCTCACGGTTGATACTTTTCTTTGCCCTGCAATCTGTATTTTATTAAAAGCTTTTGTTTGGGGAATTCTTTGCTGCTGGCTGAAAGACCTCATGAATGCCCTAGAGTGTTGTAATAGCACATTAATGCAATATTACATTAATCAATAGCACCACAGACATATACAATTTTAAAAACAAAACAACTGCAAAATCCACATCTGTGTTGTATGGGCAAGTGTGATGTTGACTTGGCAAAATGTCATATTCCAAATTCAGCTATCCTGAAACAAATCCAATTTGTGTACTTTACATCAACAACAGAAAACACTGATTGAGCAAAGGTAATGTATTTATGGATCCATCATTTATCACCGGAATATATAATGTGAAAAGAATGAGACATGAAGCCAAAGAGAAACATTCCTTTAAAATGAATTAGAAGCTTCTAAAGATACTTATCAAAAGGATTCATACAGGAAAAACTGTATAAATTAACCCAATCAAACAGCTCTGTGGATACAACAGGAGCCAAGCCATGGTCACTGCAGCTTTGAATACCTGCCAGACTGTCACCCTCATACAGCTCTGTTTTTCCTCCAGAAGGGGATTGGAAGAGATTATCTGGATAATTTGTAGAAAGCAGATTTCATGTTTTGCTACTCCAGCCTTAGTTCATGGCTGGTGTGCTCCATCCCTTAAAAGCACGAACTGGGAATAAGGCACATAGATGGACATATTTTCCAGGGAAGCCAATTTACCTGCCCCACTGCCCTGGACTACACCAGAGTTTGGTGTGCTACATGTGTTTGGTACACAAAGAGCATTGAACAAGTCAGCCAAAAATCTTGCAGACAGTGTCTTCAGACAGAAGTCTGTGGAAGACATGTCTGGTAAAATCAGTGACAACAAAATTATCAGAATGAGGAAACAACCCAGAGGTAAAAGACATGGATGGTGGGTAGCGTAATTTTTATTTTGCGAAACTCCTCTTCTACTAGATAGGCTTGGATTACTTAACTGTAGAAATGACTCCTTCTCCTTTCCCTCATCTTCATCTCAAAATTTCTGTTTCCACCTTCTGGAACTCCTTTTCTTTGTCCTTATCTCTGAGGTGGACATGTCCCTCCCCCATTCTAAAGATAATCACTCTACCTTTGCTCTCAATTTGGACTCCGCACATTGTTCAGGATCTCGTTCTATCAGTTGTCTGTATGGGTGATGAAAGATGGCTATACATTCTTTGCTACTCCTTCCACTGAGAGGTGCATCTAGTTCTTATGCTTGAATCTGAGCTGGCCTTAGGGACTTGACTGATGACCAATAAGAAGCAGCAGAAGTGATGCTCTGGCCTTCTGAGGCTAGGGCTTACGAAGCCTGGTAGTTTCACCTGGAATACTGCTCTGGGAACTATAAGCTGCCAATAAAAAGTCAGACTACCCTAAGAGGCTGGTGGAATTCACCTCCTGGAGTACTGCTCTGGGAACTATAAGCCGCCAAAAAAATCAGAGTACCCTAAGAGGCTGTGGAGGCCACATGTAGGCACTCTGGTCAACAGTTCTAGCTGAGCACAGCCTTCCAGCCATTCCCACCAAGGGCAGAAGACAATGTCAGCCAAAGACCACGGAGTCACCTCTGTCATCCACATGTGGAACAGAAGAATCATCCTGCTGAGCATTGCCTCAATTCCAGACCAACACAATCCTAAGCTATAACAAAGTGATTATTGTTTAAAGCCAGTAAGTGTTGAGGAAGTACATTATACAACAGTGGATACTGGAACAGGGCCCTCTCTAACCTTTAGTTTTGCATATTTTAACTAATTCCCTTCCTTCTTCTATCTACAAATCTGTTCAATTCTTCCCAGTGTTAAAATTTTCCCTCCGTCCCACCATGCTATACAATAAAGCTCTGCTTCCCTCAGTGGTAGCCATCTCTAAAAGAGAACTTTGTACCTACTGTTTTTATTTTCTCACTTCCCACTCTGTAAACACAAGGGAATTTGGTTTTCACAACCTCCATTCTAAAGTGGCAGAATTTCAAAATTGGAAGAGACGTAAAAGGCCAAAATCATCCAGCCATGTCTTCAGTCGAATTCTTCTTCATAAGGTCCCTTCTTTGTTGTAGGTGTCTCATCCATGATATAGCATCTCAACGGATATGGCTCATGGATCCAACCAAGGATATTAATTTTATCTCTGGATATCTGAGACTGTGAGAAACTCTCTCTGATTCTATACAGAATTCTGTTTTTAAAGCTTCCATCCATTGGTCCTAGTTTTCTTGCTCCTAAGTACATAGAGAAGCCTAATCTCCCCAGTTTAGAGGGCACAGTCTAGGTAAGACATAGATTAGGCACTGGTAGTAGAGATGGAGAGAGGAGAATATATCTTTAACTTCTTCCAGTCTAAAACATTTTACTGAAATTTACATGCATCTTGAAATTAATGTGGAAAGTCAAAAGGTGAATTTTGTAATCACCCTTTATCTTCCTTGAATGTAATTTAACTTAAGGTCTCGAGCCACTATTCCATTTGGCTGTGGGAAACATGGAGATAGTAGAGTACAGAACAGTACAAAACACTGTGGAGGTTTAGAGAATGGACTGTGAAGTCAGACTGCCTGGACTAGAATCCTGGCCACAGGACTGTCTAGCTATGTGACCTTCAGTAATTTAGCTGCTGAAACTACAGCCATTTCCAAGAGATTAAATCTTGTTCAGTTATTTTGCAGTCATATTCAGAATTTAAACATGATCAAATTAGAGTTCTAACTGTCCTTATCTTTTCCTGGGATAGTAATTCTAAGAAGGCCCATATGTATCATGGCATCATAGGGGAGGTATCTGGTTCATTACCTTCTCATCTTTGATGGAGACTTCTACCCACACTGCTTTTGCTGCAGACATTGTTTCTGTTTCCACAGCCTCCAGCACAGAGAATGCACATCAAATTTACTGATGATGTTCCCTCATCAGATTATCAAGGCCCTTCTGACCATCTCAGGGCAGCCTCTTGGGACATGAATCTTAAAATGTTTTCCGTGTTGCTGGGACACCTCCACTAGTGATTGCGGCCTTCCACTCCTTTGTGATGCTGCTTGCTTCCTCTCCTGGGAAGTGATACTCTAGAAATCAAATCCAGGTTCCCCGTATGCTGGGATTTCTCAAAACACTTCTGGGGTTTCAGTGATCTCCCATTCCAGGGGCACGAGGGAATGCAGAACCTTCTCAGGGTCCTTCAGCATCTAAACTGCAGATTCTCCTCCCGCCAGCAGCTAAAACATAATCTCTTTTGGGACAAGAAGCTTCTCTGACATCATCCTTAATTCTCCCCAAACTCTACTGTTGATGTGAGAATTGTCAGGCTTTAGTCCTTGATATGCAAAGGAAACATTAAAGAATTTTTTTAAGTTTATCTTTAACAAATTCTGTCTTATAATTCAAACCAAACCAAATCAAAAACCAACCCTGGCTCCTGGCTATCTTTTATGAGTTGCATGACCCGATTTTAGAAGTCAATAGCCAAGAATCTGCCTGTTTTTTTGTGATTAGCTGTCCCTGAGGATTTTAGCTTCAGGGACATGAAGTAAAAAAGGAATTACCAAGAAGGAAAAAAACGTTGGTTAGAATTTTAAAAGGCAGGCCCACTATAACTACACTTGATTTGGTAGTGCTTACTTTATTTCCTGAAAACTGTTATTAAATTAAATTGATGGTACCTCTTACATCAATGGCACAGTAGGAATGAGAGGAAGAAGAAATCCAGAAGTCGTTTCTCGGCAACACGATATAAGAGAGTTGGTAAGAGTAGACTTGAATAGCCTGGATTTAAATTGTGGGTTTGCATTAACTGGGTATCTTTGTGCCATTTACTAACTTTCTAAGCCTCAGTTCCCTCATCTGTTATTTAGGGTAGTGTCTGGCACAAAGCAAATACTCAAGCAGAGTTCGTTGTTCTGATGTGTTTGATGTGGAAGAAGGTACAGAAAAAAGGTAAGGATGGCTCTATTCATCAGGTTTACAACTAACTTGCTAGTTCCTGAGGTGGAACTAGAAGCAGGCTATCTTTCCACCAAATCATTGTGACTTTCCAGATTGAATAAAATGCAAGCCTACTTTAATTTCATTCTCTCAAGACCTAGTAGGATAGGAAGGAAAGGATCCCCAGGTCCATAACAAAGAGGAGAATTAAGCGTTAGTAAAGGTTGGGCATAGTAAAGGTTTTGGAGATATCCACACCTGTGGATTTCTAATCTGATGGTAGAAGAGCAACATCCGCATCTCTCAGATTATTCGTAGGGTCCCTTCTACTTGTGGGACCCACGGAGGATAGTCCTGTCTGTAACCAAGCGTGGTCAGACTCAAAGAGCTTAACTTCTTAGTATAAGTAGCCCACAATATCCTTTAAAAATATATAGCGCAAAGGCAACCACAGATTTAAATCTAAAGCTAGCACTGGTGCCTAAATCAAACAGCTATGTAGCAATGAAGTTACATCAGAAAGATTTACCTTTTTAATTTTTAAGATTTTTTTTTTTTTGAAACAGTCTCACTTTGTCACCTAGGCTGGAGTGCAGTGGTATGATCATAGCTCACTACAGTCTCGAACTCCAGGGCTCAAGCGATCCTCCCACCTCAGCCTCCCAAATAGCTGGGACTACAGGCACAAGCCACTGTACTCAGTTTGGGAACTTTTCTTGTTAAGGACTACAAACTTCAGCCACTTTGGGAACAGTCTGGGGTTCAAATAATATTTCATAATAAAGTGGTATCTGCTTGGGCTTCCTGATAGAATTGTCCCATGGACTCTTCGCAAACTAAATGATTTACTTTACTGTCTTGAGCAGCAAGGTAGATGGTGATGACTGATATTTACTGTGATGGGAAATAGGTTTGGGAGGGATGTGGGAGTCCAAATTTCAGTATGGATGTATTACATAGGAAATGTCTATGGGAAATCCACGTGAGATACTCGGTAGGTTTAGAACTCAAGTGAGATATAAATGTGGGTGCTTTGTTGACTTTTGTTGGGTGAAACTGTGGAGTAGGAAGAAATCCCTCCAGAAGAGATTATAGGAAGAGAGGCAGAGTCCAGCAATGGTCCTGAGGCAACACAATACGTAAATGTCCAGGAGAGAAGGAGCCTACAAAGAAACGGAAAAGCAAAACCAGAGGCCAGGAAGAGAGAGTTCCAAGAAAGTGGGACTTGCCTGATAGGTCAAGCATTGCTTAGAGAGTCAAGGGAACTGAGGAGTAAAAAGTGTTCATGGAATTGGTCAACACGGCGGTCACTGATAACTAACAGTTACAGTGGCGTGGTAAAGGAATTCTGATTCAGAGTCGGTTGAAAGATGAATGGAAGTCAAGCAGTGGAAACATTCTGGGTTGACAACTCTTTGGAGAAGCTTAGAGTGAAGGAGAAAGGAGAAATAAAGTAGAGATATGGGGGCACTGTGTGGATAAGGAAGTACTGAGAATTCAGTAGTGGCGGTGGGCAGGGAATACAGCTCTTGTTACACCAGTGACTCGTAGAATCTTTAATGTGAACTGAAATCATTATGTCATTTTCACAATGATGTTGTCATAATTTCCATTCTCTACTCCAATAAAACTGGCTTAAAAATATTTTCTCTATTCTCTTCAGTAGTAAACTCATGCTCTACCTACAGCTTCAACTTTCAAATTCAGCAGCTGACTATCCACGCTAACCTTTCTCTGTGCTCCAATACTGTATTTTGAGATGAACATCTCATCTTGAGATGCACCAGTGTCTCAAAACTATACATCCTTATAAAAAGTATCAATTTTCTCAGTCAGATCCTCTTTACTTCCTGATTTACTCTAATGAGACATCCAGATACCGACACTCAAAACCATATCATTCTTTCCTGTCACCAGGAAACTATCACATGTTCTTTGGCTTGGAGCCTTTCTCCTGGTGGTCCTGCTCTCCCCACCACTTCCATCTGTCAAAAGCCTACCCTTCCTTTAAAGCTTATAATATCTAATCCAGGAAACTCTTCCTGATCCTTCTAATTTGATGTGATCTCCTAACATTTAAGCCTTCTTGTATACTTCTCTTAAATTAGATTTATCTAAGGCACTGTCTTATTTGCCTGAGTCGACTTTAAACTTGTTGAGAGGGGCCTTATCTTACTTGCTTTTTACATCCCTTCTATCACTGGATGAAGCGGCCACTCACCAAAATCTTGCTTAGTTGACTCAAAAGCAAATTGTTAATGAATTCTTTAGATGAAAATAAGTTTTCTGGGTATATGCATGCAGAATAAATAATACACTGGAAACTTAAGAAAGCACTTAACTGGAGTACAGAAATGAGCTCATATGAAAATCAGGGCACAGCCAAAAATTATTTTTGTTTCTTGGAACAAGTATTTATTTAACTTTTTATTATGGAATATTTCAAATACACATAAAAGTAGAAAGAATAGCATAATAAACCCCCATGAACCCATCATCCAGCTTCAACAACTAACATTTTTCCCGATTTAATTTCAACTATTCATCACCCCCCCATCTTTTGCTGGAGTATTTTAAAGCAAATTCAGACATCATATCATTTCACTTATGTATATCTCAGTAAATGTCTCTACCAGATGAGGTTTTGTTTTGTAATTTAATCACATGTCAAACCTAACAAAATTAATTCTAATCATTTAATATGATTTAACATCTAGTCTTTGTTCAAATATTCTCAATTCATTGCAATCATTTTATTCAACGAATACTGATTTAATAGTTACAGCTTATTTTAAAGCAATTTAATGCAAGAAACGAACTGTTGATTCTTTTAGCATATGCACTGGAAGAGGTTAAGGAGAAAGGAGACCTTCAATTTCTGAATTACCTAGTTTCCATGATTCATTTCCTTCCCCTTTCTGCTACTGCAGTTTTGGATCTTTCTTATTTGTAGGTTTATCAAAGATTGGGACAGGAAAGAAGGTATGGCAAAGGCTGCTATTTGTCCCACAATCTCTCTTGTCTCCTTTTTCCACAAGAATAGACATACTGGCACTTACAGACGACGTTTCTTAGACTCACTTGCAGTTAGATGTCCGTGCAACCCTGCAACTTTTGGGAGCAAAAGTGATGTGTGCAATTTTTGGGTCATGCCCTTAACTGGAAAGAAATGTGCCCTTTCCTCTCATCCCCTCTTTCCTAATGGCTTAAATGCAGACGTGGTGTGGTAGGCCATCTGCCACTATGCAGATGAGGAACAACCTCAGAAGATCCACAAGCAACCAGATGAAAGAGCCTCAGGCCCTAGATGACCTCATGAGGAAGAACTGGCCTGCCAAACTCCAGACCATCGATTTTAAACGACTGTTATTTTGGTATCTGTTAAAACAGCTGTTCTGATATCTTAAGATAGAATGTAAAACTCAACAATGTCAGTTTTATAATTTTTCTAACAACTAATGAGAGCATCTATTCCCAACACCACAGATAATCAAACGTTGTCTGCATATGTTTCCAATTATTACTAGCTGTCAGATTCTGTCCTGGAGCATGGTGATCAACAGACATTAACTGAGCATACGCCATGGAAAACAGCAAAGTAGAAAGGCTGGCTGGGTTTGGTTCTAGGCAAACTTTTGTTTGCATTTTCCCTCGCCACCTCCTAGCTATGAAGAAGTTATTTAAAGTATATGACACCTTAAAAATCTGTAAAATGGAATGATAGCTGTTCATAGAAGATCAATTATAGAGAGTAAATAGAGGACTGAACATAGTACTTGGTACATAGAAGTATCCAGAAAAGATTAATTTCCTTTCCTTTGGCTCTCTGTGCACGTAGGTCACAGGGTCTGATAATTTTCAAAATATCCACTATTGCTGTAGCCATTCAAGTCTCCAGGACTCTTCCAAAACAGCAACATTATCACAGGACATTGATAGGAAAGTCCTGGGGTATACAACACCAACTTCTTTTTTAAAGGCTATGAAAGAAGTTATGGGAGATACTTGTGGATGAAAAATATGATCTATCTCCCAAAGATTATATGGCCCACTTAGAAGAAATGTTGACAAGCAATGCATCAGTTAGGGCAACACCAGTTGATGTAATACACAACCCTCACATCTCAGAGGGTTTGTCTACTTTCTGTAACAATAGATGTTCCTGACCTACAGTGAGGCTCTGTTCTACCCAATTATTCAAGGATCTAGGCTGGCAGACTTACCAACCAACCTGGAAATAAGGGACTAGAGGATCTGTGGGAGGTGTTTATGGGACAGATCTGCAAATTATTACATAATGTCCACTCACATTCCATTGTCTCATGATTTTCATGGCCAGAACCAACTGCAGGGGATGCTGAAAAATGTATTCTGGTTGAGTGCCCAAGAAAAAGAGAAATGAGTATAAGGATCAGTATGCCCTAAGCAGTTGGCCTGAGAGATAAGTTAATGAACTATTTTATTTAGCTTCTTCTTGAGTAGTGGGAGAATACACTTAGAAAAACTTGCTCAAAACCTCTACTAACAGTGTCTCCCAAAAGCCCTTCTATGATACAAGAAAC